>NC_142773.1:44185783-44187932 GCF_988280905.1 Pimephales promelas
GGGTTAGGGTTAGGGTTAGGGTTAGGGTTAGGGTTAGGGTTAGGGTTAGGGTTAGGGTTAGGGTTAGGGTTAGGGTTAGGGTTAGGGTTAGGGTTAGGGTTAGGGTTAGGGTTAGGGTTAGGGTTAGGGTTAGGGTTAGGGTTAGGGTTAGGGTTAGGGTTAGGGTTAGGGTTAGGGTTAGGGTTAGGGTTAGGGTTAGGGTTAGGGTTAGGGTTAGGGTTAGGGTTAGGGTTAGGGTTAGGGTTAGGGTTAGGGTTAGGGTTAGGGTTAGGGTTAGGGTTAGGGTTAGGGTTAGGGTTAGGGTTAGGGTTAGGGTTAGGGTTAGGGTTAGGGTTAGGGTTAGGGTTAGGGTTAGGGTTAGGGTTAGGGTTAGGGTTAGGGTTAGGGTTAGGGTTAGGGTTAGGGTTAGGGTTAGGGTTAGGGTTAGGGTTAGGGTTAGGGTTAGGGTTAGGGTTAGGGTTAGGGTTAGGGTTAGGGTTAGGGTTAGGGTTAGGGTTAGGGTTAGGGTTAGGGTTAGGGTTAGGGTTAGGGTTAGGGTTAGGGTTAGGGTTAGGGTTAGGGTTAGGGTTAGGGTTAGGGTTAGGGTTAGGGTTAGGGTTAGGGTTAGGGTTAGGGTTAGGGTTAGGGTTAGGGTTAGGGTTAGGGTTAGGGTTAGGGTTAGGGTTAGGGTTAGGGTTAGGGTTAGGGTTAGGGTTAGGGTTAGGGTTAGGGTTAGGGTTAGGGTTAGGGTTAGGGTTAGGGTTAGGGTTAGGGTTAGGGTTAGGGTTAGGGTTAGGGTTAGGGTTAGGGTTAGGGTTAGGGTTAGGGTTAGGGTTAGGGTTAGGGTTAGGGTTAGGGTTAGGGTTAGGGTTAGGGTTAGGGTTAGGGTTAGGGTTAGGGTTAGGGTTAGGGTTAGGGTTAGGGTTAGGGTTAGGGTTAGGGTTAGGGTTAGGGTTAGGGTTAGGGTTAGGGTTAGGGTTAGGGTTAGGGTTAGGGTTAGGGTTAGGGTTAGGGTTAGGGTTAGGGTTAGGGTTAGGGTTAGGGTTAGGGTTAGGGTTAGGGTTAGGGTTAGGGTTAGGGTTAGGGTTAGGGTTAGGGTTAGGGTTAGGGTTAGGGTTAGGGTTAGGGTTAGGGTTAGGGTTAGGGTTAGGGTTAGGGTTAGGGTTAGGGTTAGGGTTAGGGTTAGGGTTAGGGTTAGGGTTAGGGTTAGGGTTAGGGTTAGGGTTAGGGTTAGGGTTAGGGTTAGGGTTAGGGTTAGGGTTAGGGTTAGGGTTAGGGTTAGGGTTAGGGTTAGGGTTAGGGTTAGGGTTAGGGTTAGGGTTAGGGTTAGGGTTAGGGTTAGGGTTAGGGTTAGGGTTAGGGTTAGGGTTAGGGTTAGGGTTAGGGTTAGGGTTAGGGTTAGGGTTAGGGTTAGGGTTAGGGTTAGGGTTAGGGTTAGGGTTAGGGTTAGGGTTAGGGTTAGGGTTAGGGTTAGGGTTAGGGTTAGGGTTAGGGTTAGGGTTAGGGTTAGGGTTAGGGTTAGGGTTAGGGTTAGGGTTAGGGTTAGGGTTAGGGTTAGGGTTAGGGTTAGGGTTAGGGTTAGGGTTAGGGTTAGGGTTAGGGTTAGGGTTAGGGTTAGGGTTAGGGTTAGGGTTAGGGTTAGGGTTAGGGTTAGGGTTAGGGTTAGGGTTAGGGTTAGGGTTAGGGTTAGGGTTAGGGTTAGGGTTAGGGTTAGGGTTAGGGTTAGGGTTAGGGTTAGGGTTAGGGTTAGGGTTAGGGTTAGGGTTAGGGTTAGGGTTAGGGTTAGGGTTAGGGTTAGGGTTAGGGTTAGGGTTAGGGTTAGGGTTAGGGTTAGGGTTAGGGTTAGGGTTAGGGTTAGGGTTAGGGTTAGGGTTAGGGTTAGGGTTAGGGTTAGGGTTAGGGTTAGGGTTAGGGTTAGGGTTAGGGTTAGGGTTAGGGTTAGGGTTAGGGTTAGGGTTAGGGTTAGGGTTAGGGTTAGGGTTAGGGTTAGGGTTAGGGTTAGGGTTAGGGTTAGGGTTAGGGTTAGGGTTAGGGTTAGGGTTAGGGTTAGGGTTAGGGTTAGGGTTAGGGTTAGGGTTAGGGTTAGGGTTAGGGTTAGGGTTAGGGTTAGGGTTAGGGTTAGGGTTAGGGTTAGGGTTAGGGTTAGGGTTAGGGTTAGGGTTAGGGTTAG
>NC_142774.1:0-5000 GCF_988280905.1 Pimephales promelas
TAACCCTAACCCTAACCCTAACCCTAACCCTAACCCTAACCCTAACCCTAACCCTAACCCTAACCCTAACCCTAACCCTAACCCTAACCCTAACCCTAACCCTAACCCTAACCCTAACCCTAACCCTAACCCTAACCCTAACCCTAACCCTAACCCTAACCCTAACCCTAACCCTAACCCTAACCCTAACCCTAACCCTAACCCTAACCCTAACCCTAACCCTAACCCTAACCCTAACCCTAACCCTAACCCTAACCCTAACCCTAACCCTAACCCTAACCCTAACCCTAACCCTAACCCTAACCCTAACCCTAACCCTAACCCTAACCCTAACCCTAACCCTAACCCTAACCCTAACCCTAACCCTAACCCTAACCCTAACCCTAACCCTAACCCTAACCCTAACCCTAACCCTAACCCTAACCCTAACCCTAACCCTAACCCTAACCCTAACCCTAACCCTAACCCTAACCCTAACCCTAACCCTAACCCTAACCCTAACCCTAACCCTAACCCTAACCCTAACCCTAACCCTAACCCTAACCCTAACCCTAACCCTAACCCTAACCCTAACCCTAACCCTAACCCTAACCCTAACCCTAACCCTAACCCTAACCCTAACCCTAACCCTAACCCTAACCCTAACCCTAACCCTAACCCTAACCCTAACCCTAACCCTAACCCTAACCCTAACCCTAACCCTAACCCTAACCCTAACCCTAACCCTAACCCTAACCCTAACCCTAACCCTAACCCTAACCCTAACCCTAACCCTAACCCTAACCCTAACCCTAACCCTAACCCTAACCCTAACCCTAACCCTAACCCTAACCCTAACCCTAACCCTAACCCTAACCCTAACCCTAACCCTAACCCTAACCCTAACCCTAACCCTAACCCTAACCCTAACCCTAACCCTAACCCTAACCCTAACCCTAACCCTAACCCTAACCCTAACCCTAACCCTAACCCTAACCCTAACCCTAACCCTAACCCTAACCCTAACCCTAACCCTAACCCTAACCCTAACCCTAACCCTAACCCTAACCCTAACCCTAACCCTAACCCTAACCCTAACCCTAACCCTAACCCTAACCCTAACCCTAACCCTAACCCTAACCCTAACCCTAACCCTAACCCTAACCCTAACCCTAACCCTAACCCTAACCCTAACCCTAACCCTAACCCTAACCCTAACCCTAACCCTAACCCTAACCCTAACCCTAACCCTAACCCTAACCCTAACCCTAACCCTAACCCTAACCCTAACCCTAACCCTAACCCTAACCCTAACCCTAACCCTAACCCTAACCCTAACCCTAACCCTAACCCTAACCCTAACCCTAACCCTAACCCTAACCCTAACCCTAACCCTAACCCTAACCCTAACCCTAACCCTAACCCTAACCCTAACCCTAACCCTAACCCTAACCCTAACCCTAACCCTAACCCTAACCCTAACCCTAACCCTAACCCTAACCCTAACCCTAACCCTAACCCTAACCCTAACCCTAACCCTAACCCTAACCCTAACCCTAACCCTAACCCTAACCCTAACCCTAACCCTAACCCTAACCCTAACCCTAACCCTAACCCTAACCCTAACCCTAACCCTAACCCTAACCCTAACCCTAACCCTAACCCTAACCCTAACCCTAACCCTAACCCTAACCCTAACCCTAACCCTAACCCTAACCCTAACCCTAACCCTAACCCTAACCCTAACCCTAACCCTAACCCTAACCCTAACCCTAACCCTAACCCTAACCCTAACCCTAACCCTAACCCTAACCCTAACCCTAACCCTAACCCTAACCCTAACCCTAACCCTAACCCTAACCCTAACCCTAACCCTAACCCTAACCCTAACCCTAACCCTAACCCTAACCCTAACCCTAACCCTAACCCTAACCCTAACCCTAACCCTAACCCTAACCCTAACCCTAACCCTAACCCTAACCCTAACCCTAACCCTAACCCTAACCCTAACCCTAACCCTAACCCTAACCCTAACCCTAACCCTAACCCTAACCCTAACCCTAACCCTAACCCTAACCCTAACCCTAACCCTAACCCTAACCCTAACCCTAACCCTAACCCTAACCCTAACCCTAACCCTAACCCTAACCCTAACCCTAACCCTAACCCTAACCCTAACCCTAACCCTAACCCTAACCCTAACCCTAACCCTAACCCTAACCCTAACCCTAACCCTAACCCTAACCCTAACCCTAACCCTAACCCTAACCCTAACCCTAACCCTAACCCTAACCCTAACCCTAACCCTAACCCTAACCCTAACCCTAACCCTAACCCTAACCCTAACCCTAACCCTAACCCTAACCCTAACCCTAACCCTAACCCTAACCCTAACCCTAACCCTAACCCTAACCCTAACCCTAACCCTAACCCTAACCCTAACCCTAACCCTAACCCTAACCCTAACCCTAACCCTAACCCTAACCCTAACCCTAACCCTAACCCTAACCCTAACCCTAACCCTAACCCTAACCCTAACCCTAACCCTAACCCTAACCCTAACCCTAACCCTAACCCTAACCCTAACCCTAACCCTAACCCTAACCCTAACCCTAACCCTAACCCTAACCCTAACCCTAACCCTAACCCTAACCCTAACCCTAACCCTAACCCTAACCCTAACCCTAACCCTAACCCTAACCCTAACCCTAACCCTAACCCTAACCCTAACCCTAACCCTAACCCTAACCCTAACCCTAACCCTAACCCTAACCCTAACCCTAACCCTAACCCTAACCCTAACCCTAACCCTAACCCTAACCCTAACCCTAACCCTAACCCTAACCCTAACCCTAACCCTAACCCTAACCCTAACCCTAACCCTAACCCTAACCCTAACCCTAACCCTAACCCTAACCCTAACCCTAACCCTAACCCTAACCCTAACCCTAACCCTAACCCTAACCCTAACCCTAACCCTAACCCTAACCCTAACCCTAACCCTAACCCTAACCCTAACCCTAACCCTAACCCTAACCCTAACCCTAACCCTAACCCTAACCCTAACCCTAACCCTAACCCTAACCCTAACCCTAACCCTAACCCTAACCCTAACCCTAACCCTAACCCTAACCCTAACCCTAACCCTAACCCTAACCCTAACCCTAACCCTAACCCTAACCCTAACCCTAACCCTAACCCTAACCCTAACCCTAACCCTAACCCTAACCCTAACCCTAACCCTAACCCTAACCCTAACCCTAACCCTAACCCTAACCCTAACCCTAACCCTAACCCTAACCCTAACCCTAACCCTAACCCTAACCCTAACCCTAACCCTAACCCTAACCCTAACCCTAACCCTAACCCTAACCCTAACCCTAACCCTAACCCTAACCCTAACCCTAACCCTAACCCTAACCCTAACCCTAACCCTAACCCTAACCCTAACCCTAACCCTAACCCTAACCCACCCTAACCCTAACCCTAACCCTAACCCTAACCCTAACCCTAACCCTAACCCACCCTAACCCTAACCCTAACCCTAACCCTAACCCTAACCCTAACCCTAACCCTAACCCTAACCCTAACCCTAACCCTAACCCTAACCCTAACCCTAACCCTAACCCTAACCCTAACCCTAACCCTAACCCTAACCCTAACCCTAACCCTAACCCTAACCCTAACCCTAACCCTAACCCTAACCCTAACCCTAACCCTAACCCTAACCCTAACCCTAACCCTAACCCTAACCCTAACCCTAACCCTAACCCTAACCCTAACCCTAACCCTAACCCTAACCCTAACCCTAACCCTAACCCTAACCCTAACCCTAACCCTAACCCTAACCCTAACCCTAACCCTAACCCTAACCCTAACCCTAACCCTAACCCTAACCCTAACCCTAACCCTAACCCTAACCCTAACCCTAACCCTAACCCTAACCCTAACCCTAACCCTAACCCTAACCCTAACCCTAACCCTAACCCTAACCCTAACCCTAACCCTAACCCTAACCCTAACCCTAACCCTAACCCTAACCCTAACCCTAACCCTAACCCTAACCCTAACCCTAACCCTAACCCTAACCCTAACCCTAACCCTAACCCTAACCCTAACCCTAACCCTAACCCTAACCCTAACCCTAACCCTAACCCTAACCCTAACCCTAACCCTAACCCTAACCCTAACCCTAACCCTAACCCTAACCCTAACCCTAACCCTAACCCTAACCCTAACCCTAACCCTAACCCTAACCCTAACCCTAACCCTAACCCTAACCCTAACCCTAACCCTAACCCTAACCCTAACCCTAACCCTAACCCTAACCCTAACCCTAACCCTAACCCTAACCCTAACCCTAACCCTAACCCTAACCCTAACCCTAACCCTAACCCTAACCCTAACCCTAACCCTAACCCTAACCCTAACCCTAACCCTAACCCTAACCCTAACCCTAACCCTAACCCTAACCCTAACCCTAACCCTAACCCTAACCCTAACCCTAACCCTAACCCTAACCCTAACCCTAACCCTAACCCTAACCCTAACCCTAACCCTAACCCTAACCCTAACCCTAACCCTAACCCTAACCCTAACCCTAACCCTAACCCTAACCCTAACCCTAACCCTAACCCTAACCCTAACCCTAACCCTAACCCTAACCCTAACCCTAACCCTAACCCTAACCCTAACCCTAACCCTAACCCTAACCCTAACCCTAACCCTAACCCTAACCCTAACCCTAACCCTAACCCTAACCCTAACCCTAACCCTAACCCTAACCCTAACCCTAACCCTAACCCTAACCCTAACCCTAACCCTAACCCTAACCCTAACCCTAACCCTAACCCTAACCCTAACCCTAACCCTAACCCTAACCCTAACCCTAACCCTAACCCTAACCCTAACCCTAACCCTAACCCTAACCCTAACCCTAACCCTAACCCTAACCCTAACCCTAACCCTAACCCTAACCCTAACCCTAACCCTAACCCTAACCCTAACCCTAACCCTAACCC
>NC_142774.1:195000-242500 GCF_988280905.1 Pimephales promelas
GCTCACTGCACTCACTATACTCCTCACTGCACTCACTGCACTCACTATACTCCTCACTGCACTCACTATACTCCTCACTGCACTCACTATACTGCTCACTGCACTCACTATACTGCTCACTGCACTCACTATACTGCTCACTGCACTCACTATACTCCTCACTGCGCTCACTATACTGCTCACTGCACTCACTATACTGCTCACTGCACTCACTATACTCCTCACTGCGCTCACTATACTGCTCACTGCACTCACTATACTCCTCACTGCGCTCACTATACCCCTCACTGCACTCACTATACTGCTCACTGCGCTCACTATACTGCTCACTGCGCTCACTATACTCCTCACTGCGCTCACTATACCCCTCACTGCACTCACTATACTGCTCACTGCGCTCACTATACTCCTCACTGCGCTCACTATACCCCTCACTGCACTCACTATACTGCTCACTGCGCTCACTATACTGCTCACTGCACTCACTATACTCCTCACTGCGCTCACTATACTGCTCACTGCACTCACTATACTCCTCACTGCGCTCACTATACTCCTCACTGCACTCACTATACTGCTCACTGCGCTCACTATACTGCTCACTGCGCTCACTATACTGCTCACTGCCCTCACTATGCTCTTACTCCTCACTGCACTCTTCACTGCGCTCACTATACTCCTCACTGCGCTCACTATGCTCTTACTCCTCACTGCACTCTTCACTGCACTCACTAGCATGAAAAGTTAACCCTCTCCTTGATTTCATGTTTACGGAGAAGGAGAACCAGAGAATGAGTTTGGGGAAATGCAACGCTACCAAACAACGCATATTTTTCAAGTGGTGCATGTCGGACGGGATGCATCATAAACCAAATATTAAATCATTATCGTAAGACTTTCGATATAATATCGGGCAATGTGATAACGTGATATATTGAGTCGATATATCGTGCACACCTAAGTCTAAGTCGGGGGTGTGTTTGTGTGTGTGTAGGAATCCCTCCAGATGAGAGCAGTCGCAGAGGAGGGCATTATGGGCCTTATGTTCAGTCTGAGCGGCTCAATCTCTACTCACAGGCCGCATCATCACTGCTGCACACAGGCCACGCCTACTACTGTTTCTGCACCCATCAGAGGCTGGAGCTGCTGAAGAGGGAGGCGCAGCGCAGCGGACACGCACCGCGGTAAACACACACACACCGTGGTAAACACACATACCTCTGTAAACGCACATGTACTGCAGTAAACACACACATACAAGAGGGAGAGAGATATCTTAAATGTGAATATTGGTGCTTTCCCACTGCATGGTACGGTCCGGTCCAGCTCGGCTTGGTACGGCTCACTTGTGACACTTTTCCATTGCATGGTACGGTACAGCTTAGCTGGCTTTAAATGGTACCACTTCTGTTGAGGTTCCAAGCGTACCGTACCGATACTAAAATGTGACGTGAACACACTGCAGATCACTGATTGTTCAGAGTCAGACAGATGTACCAGCGTCATTGTATTTGTGAGACATCAAATCCGCTAGATTTAAATAGCCAGTAACAGCCAGTGCTGTAGCAGCTGTTTTAACACTACTTGCTTGATTAGCTTGAAGAAAAAAGAAAGAAAGAAAACTTCCGAAAAGGAAATGACTGAATCGTGGTCAGTGGACAAAGTGCAGACGTTCCTCTTGTGGTTGCCGAGGAGCGGGTAAACTAGGGATGGGCAACGATTAATCGCATCCAAAATAAAAGTTTGTGTTTACATAATACATTTGTGTGTATAATTAATTTGTATATATAAATACCCACACATGCATGTATATATTTAAGAAAAATGTGTTATTAATACATCAAATATTTATATTTATATATAATATTAATTGTGAATAAATATATATAAAATATATACATGCATGTGTGGGTATTTATATACACAAATTAATTATACACACTACACAAACATGTATTCTGTAAACACAAACTTTTATTTTGGATGCGATTAATCGTTGCCCATCCCTAGGATAAACTATAACGGTCAGACTATAATCCCGCCCACTTTGAAGTGGTGCTAACTGCAGTGGAAAAGCAAACTGAGCTAAAGTGAACCGAGCCGAGTCGTGCCACGCAGTGGAAAAGCGTCAGATGTCACACCCTCTGGAGGTGTGTGAGCCAATGGGAAACTGCGCCCTTTGGAGGGAGTTTACAATTCGTTGTCTTGTCAAGCCTCGTTCATTTGCATGTTTTATGACAAGGGTGGTCACGCATCATTTCTACTCTCAAGAATGGAAAGTATAGTGTAAAACATTCTATCATAACCCATTTTTGACTGGTGAAGGCCCCGAGGATGCACAAACATGACGGAAAAACACGTTTACATTTACATATGCATGAACATTGGCATTCAGAGTTGGTCTCATGTCCTTGGTTCATCTCACCATTGTGCATGTTAGGATGTATGAAGAATGTAATCCAAGTTCATCCAACAAAGGCTAATCCAAAGAACAGCGGCAGTTCGTAAAAGAGTTCAGATATAATCCACAATTGCAGAGAATAATCCGTTTCATACTTGAACCAGTTGAGATGTCCTCAAAATCAAGGAGATACAAAAAACATCTGTACAAGACTAACAATAAACCGCAAACAAGCAAGAAACATTTTCCACTATAAACCTGATAAAGTAACAAATAAATCAACTCACATTGAGATGTAGAACACAAATGTTCCTCGAAAAAAGGTTTTCCAAATGAAAGCATGGGAAGAGCAAACACTCTCAGCTAACAGGTGTCCCTTACTCACACTTCCTCTTCCTTTTACTCTCTGACCTAGAGAACTCTACCTGGTAATGGCGCCCTCTAATGGCCAGGAGTAAAATTATAACTTAAATTTACCATAGAAGATAGGCGAGTTCCCTGAAACTGATACAGACCCCCCCCTTCAGGAGAAGGCCTGGCCTGGCCGTACAACCTTTCCAGATTTTCTGCATGGTATGTCTCAACTTGCTTGGGTTCGGTCGACACCACAACTCTGTAATTTAAGCTATTCAACTGTTTCAAAACTTTGGCAGGCCAATGCCATTCAGGAGCTAGTTTGGCCATTAATGCGTCCTCTGGTGAGCACGAACCCAGACAAGTTCCCCTTCCTTGAGCCCATTGTGCGAGTTCACTTTAATACCGCGTGCTTTATATACATGTTGCTGCTGATTGGACTGCCGTCCTCCTGACACGCCCACCAAACAAGAGAAGACGTATGTCAAACCCCGTTGCACACCGGTACACACCGCTTCCAGGAAACATGATGTTCAACCCGGAAAAAGTAGCCAAACGCTGTTCACCATTTTGAACTTGAACGTGCCCCTGGTGCTTAATGATGGAGGCATGACCTAAGCCATACAGACGGTTGGCCAATTAAACAGCAACAACGCCTCTTCTCTGTCCGGGGGGCATCAGCAAGACCCACCAGATCCTTGATGGCAACTGTTGTTAACGGATGTTGGTCAGTCATAACAAGACAACATATGTAATGTTTCCTTTTGTCCAGGCAATGAAAATGTGTCAAATCCAACTTGACTCTGCATGTAAATGTCACAAGGAACAAGGAAAAGCTAGGTCCTCATCTCATGATGGATAGTTCCCATTGGTTTGTGCATCCTTGCAGGGTACACTCCCAAGTAACTTTGCCTAATGCCCTCTGGGTATGGCTGTTGGCAAGGCTAAATGTCTGTCCCCAACAGGACTGCCAAGACTCGGTCTCATCCTTCAAGCTCATCCACATTAACTCCTGGATTAATGGGGCACTGCCTGTGTCCATAACGACTTCACAAAATTGATTACACAAAGTTATAGTCAAGGTCGGCAGCTTGACATTACCTCTTTTTAATAATGCCTGCTGTGACCTCAAGAGAGCGTACCTCTCCTCTACTTATACTGGCCCCAGAAATGTCAATGTTCCTTCCACTCTACCAAAGCTCCGGTGCGCACCAAAGGTTGCCCTCAGAATACTGGCAAGACGAGGATTAGAGGATTAGAGTTTCTCAAGGCTGCAGAATCCCCTTCTCCGAGTGTGTGACCTGTGTGTGTGTCTCTCAGGTATGATAACCGCTGTCGACACCTGACTCAGGATCAGGTTCAGCAGAAGCTAGCGTCTGGTGTTCCCCCTGTGGTCCGCTTCCGGCTGGCCTCCGGCGCGGACCCGTTCCAGGACCTGGTGTTCGGCTGGACCTGTCACGAGGTGGCGTCGGTGGAGGGAGACCCGGTGATCCTGAAGGCCGACGGGTTTCCCACGTACCACCTGGCCAGTGTGGTGGACGACCATCACATGCGCATCAGTCACGTGCTGCGTGGCTCCGAGTGGCTGATCTCCAGCGCTAAACACCTGCAGCTGTTCCGCGCGCTATCCTGGAGCCCGCCGGCGTACGCTCACCTGCCGCTAATGCTCAACGCCGACGGCAGCAAACTCTCCAAACGCCACGGACACACACTCATCCAGAGCCTCCGTGAGCGGGGCGTGCTGCCCGAGAGCCTGCTGGACCTCGTCACACACGCCGGCTCAGGCTTCAGCAGTGAGTGACTCACACACACACACACACACACACACACACACACACACACACACACACACACACACTCACACACACACACAGCCTGCTGGACCTCGTCACACACGCCGGCTCAGGCTTCAGCAGTGAGTGACTCACACACACACACACACTCACACACACACACACACACACACTCTCTCACACACAGACACACACACACACACACACACACCGGCTCAGGCTTCAGCAGTGAGTGACTCACACACACACACACACACACTCTCTCTCACACACAGACACACACACACACACGCCGGCTCAGGCTTCAGCAGTGAGTGACTCACACACACACACACACCTGTCCCACCCACTTTTTAAACCAAAGTTACGAACCGCTGCACACACACAGATCATTCGATGTTGCTGTTCCTGCAGGTAATCCGATCGGTCGACGTCTAGATGAATTAATCCAAGAGTTTAACATTTCGAAGATCACGACGCACTCGGCTCTGCTGGATCTGGACAAACTCAACGAGTTCAACAGGTTTGTTTTGTTCCCTAAATAAAGATCAACAGAATCCTAATTTTCCCTTTCTTATCCCTGTACTGTACGTGTGTAGTTCAGGAAATAGTCAGATATTACACAACTGTCAGGTCAGATCTGTGCCTCTGTTGGTATAGAAGCGAAACCTCCACAGCCGTGACGGAGTAGAGAGTGTGTGTAATACAGACTTAGATTTAGAGATCAGTCACTTACATTTACATTTATTCATTTAGCGGACGCTTTTTTCCAAATGAGAACGATAGCAGCAGTGAAACTAACAGCAGGACGAGACTAACACTAACAGTGCTATGACCCCTCTGTTTAATGCGACACAGTTTTTTTGTTTTTGTTTTTAAGAATAGAGGAGAAAAGAGAAAGTGTTAGTACGACTGAATCAAGTGCTGTTGAACGAGATACGTCTTCAGCGGTTACTGACTCCAGCTCTGGTTGAGTTGGGCAGATCATTCCCCCAGCAGGAACCGTCATGGTGAAGGTGAAGGTAGAGATTTTGTGCCTCTTTGAGACGCTTGATAAACTTATAGTTGAGCCACTGTAACACCGTAACGAAGAGTCGCGCTAAAATCTAGAGGAGAAAAGAAGACACTCACAGACTGACGTCCTCTCCTGCGGGTCCACTGCTTCAGCTGATGTGGACGGGGTGTGTGTGTGTGTGTGTGACGCAGGGTTCATCTGCAGCGCCGGATCGAGGATCAGCATGAGTGTGTGGAGCTGCAGGACGAGCTGAGACAGCGACTGCTTCACACACACGGCTCTGACATCAGCGACCACACCGTTCTGGAGCCGCACTACATACAGCGAGTCCTGCAGCTGCGCAAGGTACACCTGTGTGTGTGTGTGTGAGAGAGAGTATAGTGAGGTACTGAACACCTGTGTGTGTGTGTGTGTGTGTGTGTGTGTGTGTGTGTGTGTGTGTCAGGGCCACATCTGCTCTCTGCGGGAGCTGCTGGATCAGGCGCACTCGTACCTGTGGGTCCGTCCTCGAGTCTCGCTGCAGACGCTGAAGATCGAGAGCGCGGAGGCGGCCGACATCGCAGCGGCCGTCATACGGTGAGCATACGTGTTATCAGTGTGTTCACATGTCTGCGTGTGTGTGTGTGTGTGTTATCAGCAGGTGAATGTGTGTTTGTGCTCAGGCTGGTTGGAGCCGATGGCTTGTTCTCATCCACTGAGAGACTGAACCTTGAGCTGAAGCTGATGGCCAGCGGACTGAACACCAAATACAGCAGTGTGATGAGGGTGCTGAGACTGGCGCTGAGCGCACAGCAGGTACACACACACACACACACACACACTACTGAACACCAAATACAGCAGTGTGATGAGGGTGCTGAGACTGGCCCTGAGCGCACAGCAGGTACACACACACACACACACACACACTACTGAACACCAAATACAGCAGTGTGATGAGGGTGCTGAGACTGGCCCTGAGCGCACAGCAGGTACACACACACACACACACACACACACACACTACTGAACACCAAATACAGCAGTGTGATGAGGGTGCTGAGACTGGCCCTGAGCGCACAGCAGGTACACACACACACACACACACACACACACACTACTGAACACCAAATACAGCAGTGTGATGAGGGTGCTGAGACTGGCCCTGAGCGCACAGCAGGTACACACACACACACACACACACACACACACACACACACACACACACACACACACACGTTGATAACACTAGTGCTCCTCTCTGTCTGCAGAAGGGTCCCAGTGTGGCGGAGATGATGCTCGCTCTGGGTGAGCGGGAGGTGTGTGTTCGTCTTCAGAAGGCTCTCGAACCCTGACTGGAAGCGAGTTCGGCTGTGTGGAATAAAGCGGATGTAAATACTGACGTCTGGCTCCTGTGTGTTTGCTGTTAGATGAGGCTCGTGTCTTTCACTCAGGATGCTCTTCATTAAACACAAACAGGGTTAATATTAACTCAAACTACAAACATAAGAACATTTTCATTACTTGAAATGAAATGTAAAAACGACAACAGCTGCCAAAGGAAACACAAAACTGAAGTAAAATACAATTAATTCATAACTAATAAAATGGCAAAAGCACACCAGGAAAACCCTACAGTAGTATCAGTGATATGGAAATAACTCGACGATTGTCACCAAACATACGCTGCAGAAATGAAGGGAAGAGCTGCTCTTCTGCTTACACACACACACACACACACACACACACACACTGAGACGCTGCTGCTTCATGGAGTATTCTGGTGTGTGTTTAATCACTGAAACACTGCAGATGCTCACAGATTATTTCATCAAGTGTCCTTAAAATAGCAGACAAACTCATACTAACAAGTCAATTATACATCATCATTTAGTTCTTTTCTTTTCCACAAAACTTTCAAGGCCCCCAAATTATTTAGATGTATTAATAAATGAACACACAGTCTCTACTTCTAAACAAATAAAAATGTTCTAGCTTCATCAATTATTCTTTTATCAATACTTGAAGTTACTTGAACTAGAAATAGCACCCCCTACTGTATAACAGTGAAAACACAAAGTCAGAAAATTCCATCAATGGCTCAACACTGACACGTTTCTTCCGTTATCTCATTAAGACTGTAATAATGGCATCATTACTGCTGACACACACACACACACACACAGACAGACACTCAGACACAGATTGCCCATCAGCCCACGATTTTATTCTGACAAACTGAGCATCAGCACTAACAGAGCAGAGCGATCTGAACTAAAAGAGGCAAAACCAGACTACACCAGTTCATTAATAGTGTTCATCTGGGGCGTCTAATACTGCAGATTTCTGCACATCCATTCATGCTAAACGTCTGTGGGAAACAGAGTAAGAAAATACGGCAGCGCTGAAAGTGAATCGCCTCACGCTACAGGCCAAACACATAAATAAAACAACAACAGTGACAGAACAGAGGAAGAGGAGAGACCCATCAGCCTCCTCTTCATCGCAGTGGGTCAAACTGGAATCTGCTTTGGCCTTCGGTGTGTGTGTGTATGTGTGTGTGGAGCAATCACTGATCTTCCTTCTTCACTTCCTCATACTGTGGCTCGTCGGCTTCACCTTTATCTCCCTCTTCGTCCACACGTGAGTTCGGTACCCACAATCCCGAGTCGATGCAGCGTTTCATGTGTAATTTGGCCTCCTGCAGGACGGACATCATCAGACGAGAGACAAGGCACTCATACACTATTGAGCCATGCCACCGTCACACTCACAACACCGCCACACTCGTACTACAGTCACACTCACAACACCATCACACTCACAACACCGCCACACTCACAACACCGCCACACTCGTACTACAGTCACACTCACAACACCGTCACACTCACAACACCGTCACACTCACAACACCGCCACACTCACAACACCGCCACACTCACAACACCGCCACACTCACAACACCGCCACACTCACAACACCGCCACACTCGTACTACAGTCACACTCACAACACCGCCACACTCACAACACCGCCACACTCGTACTACAGTCACACTCACAACACCGCCACAATCACAACACCGCCACACTCACAACACCGCCACACTCACAACACCGCCACACTCACAACACCGCCACACTCACAACACCGCCACACTCACAACACCGCCACACTCGTACTACAGTCACACTCACAACACCGCCACACCCACAACACCGCCACACTCACAACACCGCCACACTCACAACACCGCCACACTCAACACCGCCACAATCACAACACCGCCACACTCACAACACCGCCACACTCACAACACCGCCACACTCACAACACCGCCACACTCACAACACCGCCACACTCGTACCACCGCCACACTCACAACACCGCCACACTCACAACACCGCCACACTCACAACACCGCCACACTCACAACACCGCCACACTCACAACACCGCCACACTCGTACTACAGTCACACTCACAACACCGCCACACTCACAACACCGCCACACTCGTACCACCGCCACACTCACAACACCGCCACACTCACAACACCGCCACAATCACAACACCGCCACACTCACAACACCGCCACACTCACAACACCGCCACACTCACAACACCGCCACACTCGTACTACAGTCACACTCACAACACCGCCACACCCACAACACCGCCACACTCACAACACCGCCACACTCACAACACCGCCACACTCAACACCGCCACACTCACAACACCGCCACACTCACAACACCGCCACACTCACAACACCGCCACACTCGTACTACAGTCACACTCACAACACCGCCAAGTACCGGTACATTTGCCAACCCTGGTCAGACTCATGCTACACTGACCGTGGGGTCCATCTTGCTGATGGCGTCCTGAAGCATCTGAATGTCTTTGTCATCAAAGCATTTCTGCATTTCCTGTGGAGATGAAGACAGAAGAATCACTGCTATGACAGAAGCGTTGAGAACCTTTAAAATAGCATTAAGGTCCACTGTCAGAAGTGTAGATGTAAGACACGCTGCTCACCCTAAGTCACTTTCAAACCGAGCAGACTTCTGTTTAAAAACCGAGTGAATTTACATTACGTTTTTACTGATGATCGTACAGATTCTTATTGAAAAGACCAGAAATCTCCTGTAAAATTATGCAGAACAGCCTTTAGGATGCAACCAATGACTGCTTAGATGATGATTATTCTGATTAATCTCACTAAACCAGCGACATTTCACTATATATTGAGAACATATATAGCATGTGGTGCTGAACGTTCTCCTGAAGGCTGAGAGTCGGCACTACTATGGTAACGGTAGGTACATAGAGGAGAGAGAGTGGTGTGCGAGTCTCACCGCTGGCAGGGTCTCGTACACCTCCACAGGGTCCAGGCCTCCGGGACCCAGGCGCTTCTGACGCTCCTCCTCCTCGTACTCCTTCATGGCTTTTTCAATGCGGATCTTCGCCCGGCCGCGCACTCGCTCCTTAAACGACTCCAGCTCGTCGTTAAACGCGTCCTGATACTGCTGGTCTGCAGTCTGAAACACACAGAGACACCGTCACGGGGGCTCGTCGAACTAAATTTGGATTTGGAACAATCTGGACAGCAATTAGGATTCGTGTTAATGATTGTGAAAAAAAAGTCTTTGAAGGAGGGTAAAGGTAGGATATTTAATTTAATATTTTGAATATTTGGAAATTGCGCTCCATTCTGTCACATGGATCGCTGGCCGACCGAGCCGTTGAGCGGCGCTGCGGTGGACTGCGAGACACACTTTGTTATGAAGAATGTGTAAATAAAGACGTAATCGTTTGCTTCCTCCTTCATTGTTGCTCCCGAAGAAGGGCGTAACCGACACACACAGTGTGAACTATTACTGTTTGTTATTAAAAGAACAAAGCAGCCCATTAAAGAGAAGAGCAGCTGAAGTGAACGAGTGCGGTTATCGGGTACAGACGGACAAACACACCTTGATCTTGGCGAAGAACTGGCGGAAGCATCCGCGCGGATCCACCTTCAGGCTCTTGGCCAGCTCCAGGATGAACTGCATGACGATGGTCTGATGCGCCACCTGTTGCATGAGCGCGTGTTTCTGACACACACACACACACACACACACCTTCTGTTCATTTCCTATTATCACTGTAAAACAGCTTACAACAATCTACATTGTTAAAAGCGCTGTATAGATGAAAGTGACACACACACACACACACACACACACACACACACACACACACACACAGCGCTACCTCCTCCACCTCCAGATCGATGCACATGATGACCAGATAATTGGCCGTTTCCTCACACACCAGATGAGGATTATCAGACAGGTACTTCTGAGAGTCGTCCCAGCGGCGCAGCATCCCTGCACACACACACACACACACACACGTCATGAGAACGGCAGCGAATGACCTGACACTGATCTACGAGCCAAACTTCTGAAACAAGATCAAATGTGGGCGGGGCTTGATTGTGTCTGTGAGGAATTGATTGGTTGGTTGTGGTTTGCTATTGGTGGATCTCATGTGAGTGACAGGTTAAAGCCCCGCCCTCGTCAGATATTGTGCTTCATCTCACCGAAGTGTTTGATCTGTTTCTCGTTCTTCTCCACGAAGGTCTTGTGTTTCTCCTCCTTCTGCTCCTCTGTCTCCTCCTGCTTGTCAGGCTTCACATTCACAACGCTCTGAAACACAAGCACAGGAGCGTCAGGGGCGTTATTTATCTGAGTGAGTGTGTGCGTGTGTGTGAGTGTGAGTGAGTGTGTGTGTGTGAGTGTGAGTGAGTGTGAGTATAGAGTATAGTGAATGAGTGAGTATGGTGTGTAGTGTATAGTGTGTGTGTGTGTGTGTGTGAGTGATTATGGTGTGTAGTTAGGGCTGGACGATAAAACGTTAACGATAATTATCGCGATATAATTTTGCTCGATAAAACGATATCAAGAGGTCGATAAATGTTCGATAATGTTTATGCGTCAAAAAAAGCGGAACGAAACTCATTTAAACCGCGCGCGGCACACGGAGCATTTATCCGCTCGGGTCAAAGTCCAAACGGCAGTGCATTGAGCGGAGCGCGAGCTCGATCACGCCTACGACGCAGACGCGCCTCTGATCGTTTTGCTCACGGGATCCGGTGAGAAGCGCTTGAGTTCAGCGAAGAACACAAATGTCAAGTTTAAACCAGTTTAAAAGCAGATGAAACACCGCTGACAAAAAGGAGAAACACTGCGTGCAACGATACAGTCAGAATCTGAATTGATACTGAATCCATTTAGCCTACCATGGATTTACTGTAAGGTTAGCCTGGTAATATTAACTGCACCATGAAATGTGGGATATACATATTGAATTGTATAATATTATTAATGTAGACAATGTATTATGACTAATGGAATATAAGTACAGTATTTAATAATGTATATTTAGCTGTTAGGCTGTTGTTTTTCATACAAAAAATACCATAAAAGAAACCATAAAGTTATGCCATGATAGTGAGGAGCTAAGTTATAGGCTATACCTGGTTTTATCTGTGGTTATCATGATCAAAATGCATGATACTGGATGACCAATGGTTAATTTGAATACAACTCAAACAGTCAGAATATTACTTTTTACCAAATAAAAATGTGGTTGTTACATAAAAAAAAAAAAAACAGATGTTACTGTTTTTGTTAATGAACATAAATTTAAAGAGTAGTTTAAAAACACAATTAACACTCTGGTTTATACAACTTTCACTTAGTTGCAAAAATCTGCCTTTAATCTTGAAAAAAAAATATTTGACATATATCGTGATAATTATCGATATCGACTGATATAAAAAAAATTATCGTGATAATTTTTTTTGGCCATATCTCCCAGCCCTATGTGTAGTGTGTAGTGTATAGTGTGTGTGTGTGTGTGTGTGTGAGTGAGTATGGTGTGTAGTGTATATTGTGTGAGTATGGTGTATAGTGTATAGTGTATAGTGTGTGTGTGAGTATAGAGTGTAGTGTATAGTGTGTGTGTGTGTGAGTGAGTATGCTGTGTAGTGTATATTGTGTGAGTATGGTGTATAGTGTATAGTGTATAGTGTGTGTGTGAGTATAGAGTGTAGTGTATAGTGTGTGTGTGTGTGTGAGTGAGTATGGTGTGTAGTGTATATTGTGTGAGTATGGTGTATAGTGTATAGTGTATAGTGTGTGTGTGAGTATAGAGTGTAGTGTGTAGTGTGTGTGTGTGTGTGTGTGAGTGAGTATGCTGTGTAGTGTATATTGTGTGAGTATGGTGTATAGTGTATAGTGTGTGTGTGAGTATAGAGTGTAGTGTATAGTGTGTGTGTGTGTGTGTGTGTGTGTGAGTGAGTATGCTGTGTAGTGTATATTGTGTGAGTATGGTGTATAGTGTATAGTGTGTGTGTGAGTATAGAGTGTAGTGTATAGTGTGTGTGTGTGTGTGTGTGTGTGTGTGTGTGTGTGTGTGTGTGAGTGAGTATGGTGTGTAGTGTATATTGTGTGAGTATGGTGTATAGTGTATAGTGTATAGTGTGTGTGTGAGTATGGTGTGTAGTAGTGTGTAGTGTGTCGCACCTTACTGAAGCCCTCTTTGCTGAGTGTGTCCACGTTCCAGGGCATCTTCTTCTCCTCTCGGCGGTGCTCCTCCATCTTCTTCTGCCAGGACCGCTCCTCCTTCCTCAGCTGCTTCTCCTCCGCCTGGGCTTTACTCAGCTCCTCCCCCTGGTCTGTGGACCCCGCCTCCTTCAGCTCCTTCACCCTGCGCTGCGCCTCCTCCAGCTTCCTCCGGCTCTCCATCAGGCTCTTCTCCAGCTCCTCGCCCTGCTTCAGGAACGTCTCCATACGGTCCACCCGAGCCTGAGGAGCACATCAGCTCACATGAGGCCAACACACACACACACACACAGCTTGAGGAGCGTCTCCATACGGTCCATCCGAGCCTGAGGAGCACATCAGCTCACATGAGGCCAACACACACACACACACACAGCTTGAGGAGCGTCTCCATACGGTCCACCCGAGCCTGAGGAGCACCAGACATCAGCTCACGTGTGGTAGTAGTAGTAGTAGTAGTAGTAGTAGTAGGAGTAGGCTGTGAATGTGAGGATGTTGGAGATTTATAGCCTTTTCTCACAGCACTCGTTATAATTAAACGTTTTAATTTGGCAGCGGATCCAAAAAGGGTCAAACGGCGATGCAGACAGCAGACTGACCGCTGGACACCGCAGAAGACTTGGCTCAGACTGCTTCAGCTCATGGCTAAAGACAGAAGGGACATGTAAACGTGCGGTGTGCAGATCATCAACATTGACAGACATATAACGGTGGTCTGAGAAGAATACAACTGTCACAACACTTCTTTTAACATCCAGAAACCCTATTCAAACTTACTTTTATCCATGTTTACTGTTTTACATCAGGAAAAGCTTCTCTCCAAACATCCACACGATCATAATAAACTATCAATGTTCTAAACACATCTGCTGACGGACTATGAGGTTCTTCGTGATTGCTGTCCATCTAAAGAACAGTTAAAATCTCCCAAACAATAACCCTACCCTGTGGACACTGCTCAATGCTGTATGATGAAGTTTTGTGAGAGTGTGTGTGTGTGTGTGTACCTGGTGTCTCCAGCGGAACAGGCTCGGAGTGTCGATATTCGGATGAGTATCATCTTCATCATCAGAAACCTCGATATGATCCCACACACTGTAATCGATGGTCGTCATGATGGATAGTCAGTGATACTATCACCTTTTAATACTGTACAGTATCGCTCTGTTATTATGATTACAGTAGTTATTGTTATAGTTGTGTGTGTTGGTGAATCTCGCGCACCCGCCGCTCTTTCTGGAACTCTCCTTCACTTCCGCTTATACAGTGACGTCATGAATAAGCGCCGCGCTATAGTGGCACGTCACTCTCTTGCGCCGAACTCACGCACGCCTGTACTGTAGGCTGTAGGGTGTTTCTCATAGACAGTAAAAAGGTGTTTCTCCAGAATAGAAGGCGTCCTAACGAGAGTCCGAGAATGTGTCCTAACGAGACTGTGCTCTTCCCAGTCCAGTTCTCCACTCCATAGGCTTTAGGCTACTGTCCTCCTCAGCATAAGGAGACGCTGTAGTAAGAGCGCATGGCTACGTCACACATGTTCCCGCCCCCAGCAGTGTAGTATCACGAAAATACTATTAAAACTTAATTTTTGATGTATTACCTTTACATGTATCTTTACATTAACTGGCTTTCTATTAATGAAAGATTGCCCGAAAACCAGGACACTCGGCCCAGCAAATTTGATACTCAAAGTTTACTCAAAGATGCCTTATTAATTTCAATACATTTAAAGTAGGCTATGCCTCCTCTGGATGGATAGAAAATTGTTATATTACAAGACAAATTCAGATTCTCAGAGGTTACTCAACATGTTTTATTATGACAGGTTTCAACAATAATGAATGAAATACAGTAATGATAGAAATAATGTCCCTTCTGTATTATGAAAATAAATATAATATTAAATAACTCAAAGAAATACCTCCAAATTGAACAAAAAAAGCTCTCACAAACTTACAAAAACGAACTAACAAAATATATTTCTATCTTTAGTTTTCTTCCTCTTCATCCTGTTTTTCTTCCTCATCCTCCTTGTTTGTCCATCTATATTTTGCTGAAGACCTGATCTTTCCCAGCAGTTTTCTGAAAACCAGGACATTTCCATCATAAAAATCGGCCAGGACAGGACGTGAAACGGGACGTTGGTCACCCTATGACAGCCGCCTGCGTTCTCCCAGTGGCTTACTTATTTATTTACAGCAAAATAAAACATCTATGCTTTCATGACAGAAAACATTATTTTTCTCTTACATTTCATAATAAAATCAAGCAGGACCGACTCGTTTTTCATCAGGTTGTTCTTGTGAATTTGAATGTGTGCAAAGGATTGTGGGTGATTTAAGGCAGTGAAGGATAAATCAGGGCTTCCTTCGAAACAGGCCGAATGAATGAGACGAAGCAAGGCTTTCCTCGCTGTCCATCACTCTGAAGACCGAACCAGTTTCATCTTCACCTGCTTCTGTAACCCCTACACCTGGGTCCCGCTCGACCCGCTCCGAGCGGGCCTCGAACCCGGGTCTCCGGCATGAGAGTTAGGTGCTCTAACAAGGAGGCTAAAGACTGCAGCCTCCGGCGTCTTGAGATCAGAGGAGTGAGGTTTACTTGCACAGCAACTACTAGCTGGCCTCCGTTACACTTCATTTGGGAATTTGTTCGCAGCAAAACTCTTGTAAACCGGTTGGCGAAAATAGGTGTGCTTCACGTTTAACATCAAGTTATAATACACACCCAGATTATAACACCCGCTGGATTATCACTTTAGACTGAGCCTGATTTGTGAAAGGTTTCTCAGTGCAGTTAGGGTGAGTTAGCAGCACTGTACCGACCACCATCACTGCGAGAGTCTGTCATTATAGCGTGTGTTGCTGAGCATAGATGGAGTAACAGCACATTACTGATCATTACTCGCACGGGAATATGTTCTCTTTGGGGGCTTAAGCCCTGATGTTTTATCAAAAGCCCTTGATCTTTTTGAATACAGAACATGTTTCACTTCACAAAAAAATATGTGGTATAACATGTATCTTGTTATCCAAGTGCTTAAAGCTGCAGGCTGTAGTAGATGGCCGTTTATCGTGCACACACACACACACACACACACACACACACTCCACTAAGTGCAGTGTGTAGAGTCATCTGGTCGACAGTACCGGGCTCTCCCTAAATATTCAAGTCTCCGCCTCCCCCACGCCCCTAAATATTCAAGTCTCCGCCTCCCCCACGCCCCTAAATATTCAAGTCTCCGCCTCCCCCACGCCCCTAAATATTCAAGTCTCCGCCTCCCCCACGCCCCTAAATATTCAAGTCTCCGCCTCCCCCACGCCCCTAAATATTCAAGTCTCCGCCTCCCCCACGCCCCTAAATATTCAAGTCTCCGCCTCCCCCACGCCCCTAAATATTCAAGTCTCCGCCTCCCCCACGTCCCTAAATATTCAAGTCTCCGCCTCCCCCACGCCCCTAAATATTCAAGTCTCCGCCTCCCCCACGTCCCTAAATATTCAAGTCTCCGCCTCCCCCACGTCCCTAAATATTCAAGTCTCCGCCTCCCCATTTCCATAAATATTCAAGTCTCCGCCTCCCCACGCCCCTAAATATTCAAGTCTCCGCCTCCCCCACGCCCCTAAATATTCAAGTCTCCGCCTCCCCCACGCCCCTAAATATTCAAGTCTCCGCCTCCCCCACGCCCCTAAATATTCAAGTCTCCGCCTCCCCCACGTCCCTAAATATTCAAGTCTCCGCCTCCCCCACGTCCCTAAATATTCAAGTCTCCGCCTCCCCATTTCCATAAATATTCAAGTCTCCGCCTCCCCACGCCCCTAAATATTCAAGTCTCCGCCTCCCCCACGCCCCTAAATATTCAAGTCTCCGCCTCCCCCACGCCCCTAAATATTCAAGTCTCCGCCTCCCCCACGTCCCTAAATATTCAAGTCTCCGCCTCCCCCACGCCCCTAAATATTCAAGTCTCCGCCTCCCCCACGTCCCTAAATATTCAAGTCTCCGCCTCCCCCACGTCCCTAAATATTCAAGTCTCCGCCTCCCCCACGTCCCTAAATATTCAAGTCTCCGCCTCCCCATTTCCATAAATATTCAAGTCTCCGCCTCCCCACGCCCCTAAATATTCAAGTCTCCGCCTCCCCCACGCCCCTAAATATTCAAGTCTCCGCCTCCCCCACGCCCCTAAATATTCAAGTCTCCGCCTCCCCCACGCCCCTAAATATTCAAGTCTCCGCCTCCCCCACGTCCCTAAATATTCAAGTCTCCGCCTCCCCCACGTCCCTAAATATTCAAGTCTCCGCCTCCCCATTTCCATAAATATTCAAGTCTCCGCCTCCCCACGCCCCTAAATATTCAAGTCTCCGCCTCCCCCACGCCCCTAAATATTCAAGTCTCCGCCTCCCCCACGCCCCTAAATATTCAAGTCTCCGCCTCCCCCACGCCCCTAAATATTAAAGTCTCCGCCTCCCCCACGCCTCATCTTACGCCACGGACACACGGAAGACGGCAAAGAAGAGAAACTTCGAAATGGAGCCGAAATGACCCATCACAATGCATTATTTTACAGCACGTCTTTTGAATTAGCATTCAATTTCGAATCACTTCACATGTATTGGGTTGTACAATAGTGATGATGTGATGTGGTCATGTGGAGTACCATTCATGAGCAAAATAAATGGCTCAGCATAGCAATAATATCACGACAGAGCAATTCTTAGATAATCCATATATGGCTGGACAATCCGATAATGATAATCACGATATCTATAACTGTGAAAACATCATGCCTGTGAAAAGGTTAAGCACGGGTTCTCTCTTTATTCAAGTTCAAACTGTCAGAAAACAGCACAAAACGTCTTTCAGTGTGTAAATTAAATTGAACATTTTAAGTGAATTAAACATTTTATGCTTATACTTTTTAAAAGCTTAAACTTTTCTTTGTGTGTAAATGCTTATCGACTTGCTTTACATAAACCTGCTACATTTCAAAATGTACCAATCTCTAATGTTTAAACCTGGGACACCTCGATGTTTCCTTAAGGAACCCTGGGAATAATGTTGTCGACTTGGGTATTTTAACATTTTAAACATGCGACAACACCAGCATTTCGTCTAGCATTTTGAGCGGATTCTTAAACACGTCTGATTGGCCACTGGGTTCATGTGCTCAACAGATATGTCTCTGATTGGCTACAGAGATCAACGCTTCATAAATATGTTGTAAATAGACATCTTTGACACTCTTCATCGAGCGCTTACAGAGATACACACAGGAGTGTTAGTTAACTTACGTCCACCTTTCCCTCATTCATGTGTTGAGCGCCACCTCCAGGAGACACTGAGGAGGGAAATCTGTCTACAGCCTTATTTTAATAATGAAATATCGATATTTGGTGGCAGGAAAGCGATTATCGTAGTGCATGGAGAAGGACGGAGATATTTCGCCTGATCCATATTTGGTCCCACCCCTTCTGGTAGCATTAGCGTGTGGTTGGATATTCAGAGAGGCGGAGCTAGACTCCACACTCCACCCATGGCTCTCTGACTGGTGGGATTATGTGAAGAAGCCCCGCCCACTAATAATAAGGGGAAGGAAGGGAAGCACATTGAACACAGCTCATCTCGTGAAGTTCAATCTTGGAGGATAATCGCTCCTTCTACAGTTTCTTCTCTCTCGGGCAGTCCAGTGAGCCTGTGTTTGTTCATCATCTAGTATTCACACACACACACACACACACACAGTCTGAGCCTCCGTTGAGAAGCCTTGAGTCCGTCAGCACACGCACGCCCACAGTAGCGGCAGCAGGGCCGCGAGGAGCGCGGGCGCGGGCAGTGCGCGGGCACAGGACAGCGCTCTCCTCCGGTGGCGCGGGCCGTTGCAGAGCGGGGTGTTGCAGCACGAGATGCAGACCGAGTTCAGCTTCCCCGTGCAGAACTGCTGATACCCCGAGGACGCGATCAGACACGCTCCGGACGAGGCGCACGACTTCCTGTAGTGGACCCCTACACACACACACACACACAGAGAGAGAGAGAGAGCCACACACACACACACACACACATGGCGACTGTTACTGTCAGTCATTACAGACATCACACATTAACACAACTTCCCTCATTTATTAATATATCATATAAAAGAAACAATTTACATAAAGAAATGATGTAAGTCTGTTTTAAGATTTTCTGCATTCAAATTCTCTCAAACTGTATTATAACTGATAAGATGATATTTGCGGTTCTTCCTTTAATTGTTGGTGTCTGATATTTAAATCATGTCGAATCACAGTATTTTTACTTTCATGCACAAAATCATTTAGACGCATTACAGTAATGAGAACCTAACAGCTTAAGTGTGTGTGTGTGTGTGTGTGTGTGTGAGAGAGAGAGAGTGAATGAGTGAGTGAGAGTGTGTGTGTGTGTGTGTGTGTGTGTGTGAGAGAGAGAGTGAATGAGTGAGTGAGAGTGTGTGTGTGTGTGTGTGTGTGTGTGTGAGAGAGTGAGTGAGAGTGTGTGTGTGCGTGTGTGTGTGTGTGTGTGTGTGTGTGTGTGAGAGAGAGCGAGTATGTGTTTGTGCGATAAAAACTAGACTTTATTTTCCGAATGCATTTTCAATACTTCTGTTAACTCCATCAATCTAATTGTCAACGTTCAATCTCTCTCACACACAATAATTAAATATTTCCTTTGAATCATTTTCAAATTCTAAAGACTAAATTGTTTTAGTTCGAGGGTATCAGCAGCAGGTTTTTAAAGTACTTTCCTCTAGAATTTTTTTGTCAAATTTTTATTGACAAGGAAATGCAAAAATCAAATATTAAAACATATTCATTTAGACATGAATCAACAAGTATTACATTTACTAGTAAAGAAACAAGACTGAAATGAAATGAATGAGTTTTTTTTATCAAAAGACAAAAACTAAATCACGAAGTAAAGTGTGTAAAATGAGCAGCATGACAGTAAGCCGAGGGAGAATCTGATGATAAACAGCTGGTTATTCTGTGCAGTGAACAAAATGAAGCAGGAAAATCAATAGGGAAAGTGATGAAGTGAATATAGAAGAAGTGGTTGTTCAGGAACAGGAAGTGATGCGTGCTCTCACCGTCCTCCATGACGAGCACTTCCTTCTGGCACATGTCCTGCACGTTGACGGTGCAGTTAACGATGAAGTCTGGAGCGGAGCAGTCGTCCTGCCGCTCGTCCTCACACTGATAACACTGGATCTGCAGCGCCACACTCAGGCCTGGGGGGTGACATCATCAACAACCACATCAGTGACATCATCATCAACATCATCAGTGACATCATTTGAAGAAATATACAGCTGGGTATCATCAGCATAGTACACAGTACAGAGTGAAGAGCAGCGGTCCTAGTACTGAGCCTTGTGGGACACCATACTGAACTCGTGATCGATAAGACTGATTTAAACCATGCTAATGCAGTTCCACTAATGCTAACATCATTTTCTAGTCTATTTAAAAGAATGTTGTGGTCAATGATGTCAAATGCAGCACTAAGATCGAGTAACACTAATAGAGAGATTATATACAACCTCGATCGGACGATGAGAGCAGATCATGTGTGACTCTAGTGAGAGCTGTCTCGGTACTATGATGCGGTCTAAATCCTGATTGAAAATCCTCGCAGATATCATTTCTTTCCAGAAAGGAGCACAGTTGTGAGGATACTGCTTTTTCCAGTATCTTTGACAGAAAAGGCAGGTTCGAGATCGGCCTGTAATTGACTAATTCTGTGGTATCAAGTTGCATTTTTTAATAAGTGGTTTTATCAGCCAGCTTAAAGGTTTTTGGTACGTATCCTAGCGACAAAGACGAATTACTGATATTGAGAAGAGGATCTATGACCTCTTTCAGTAGTTTAGTCGGTATAGGGTCTAGCATACAAGTTGTTGATTTAGATGAATTAACGAGTTTAGAAAATTCTTCCTCTCCTATATCAGCAAATGAACCAAATCTTTCCTCAGGGAGACGGCAGTGCACCCCCCGATGCGGTACTGTAGTAGACGGCTGCATAGGTATAATATTGTCCCTATTATTATCAATCTTATCAGTGAAGAAGTTCATAAAGTCATTACTGCTGTGTTGCTTGGACACTTCTGGGCTTGAAGCTTTCTTTTTCCTTAGTTTAGCCACCGTTTCAAATACATACCTGGATTATGTTTATTTTCTTCTAATAGGGTTGAGAAATAAGCAGATCTAGCCGTTTTTAAGGCCTCTCTGTACGCAGTCGAGCTCTCCTTCCATGAAGGTTTCCCCCACTGGTGACAAAATCATCATCAACATCCGTACTGACATCTTTAATGGTGACATCACCACCATCACTCAGTTTAGGTCGATACCCTTATTATTCCCACAGGCTCAACAAACAATATCAGAAACAGCCACACACACACACACACACACACACACACAACTCTATTAAAGAAACAGCAGTGGCGGCTGAATAAAGTTCTTCTCATCCCGAGCCTTTCTTTCCTCCTGAAGGGACGTTTACAGAATAACAGACGCTTTCCTCTTCAAGATCAGACAGCTCGTGCTTCTCAACAACAATATTAGCCGCATCTTTACAATCCGTCAGGATCTGGATTAAAGTGAACACAGATCCCATAAGGGATTAATACACAACCATCAGAATGTCCTTTTCTACATCAGAACTGCTCAAACACCGTCTGAAGGATTATCAGATGTAACCTGGGAGTCGATCTCTGTAATCCCTGGTGTTCTCATCATCTTCATCATCTTCATCATCTGTGTCAGACCTCTATCAACTCTATTCCTTTTACTGGATATATTTCATTCATATTTTCGAGGGTTGGTTTGTTTATTCGTGAGAGTTAATTACATTCCCACAAACACAGTCATAACTGATTTCATAATCAGATTTCTAAATGTATTGTAATTAGATTATATTATGCTACAGATACATTGTTGTTTTTAATTCTCACAACTATTTGCATTCAGAAAGTCCTCCCGGTTTGAGAAATGACTCCATTTTATTTAATTATTCCCCTTTCATCGACTTACCGTGCAGTAAAGGTCCACAGCAATCTAAAAGTATCAAATCTTAATCAGATTATATTTCCTGAAATGTGTAATGGATTACGTTAACAACTACAGTTTTCAGCAAGTCATGCCGCAGATACATGAACGCCTGAAATAAGCTCTTAATACGGTTTAAATGTCAGATATTTACCTAACCCTAACCCTAACAAATATATTCATATGAGAATGTACAATAATTCAGACATTATTGTGGATCAAAACAACAATCTCACTCCGACTTCTCCAACGGGGAGTAAAAATATAATTAGCCTATATATTCTTGAAACGCTTTGCAAGTTTCCTTTGTTAATATTAGTGAGCTACATGTGTAAACATGAACAAACAATAAACAATAATATTTTAATTATTAATCTTATTATAGAATTTATTAATCTTTATGCTCATCTATGTAGCTATGCATTTTTAAACCAGTGTATTTCTTACATT
The DNA here is from genome assembly GCF_988280905.1 of Pimephales promelas. Taxonomy (NCBI): domain Eukaryota; kingdom Metazoa; phylum Chordata; class Actinopteri; order Cypriniformes; family Leuciscidae; genus Pimephales; species Pimephales promelas. Next base: position 217,672 of record NC_142774.1, read on the forward strand.
AGATAATCAACAAGAACAAACAAAAAACAATATGTATTTTCATTAACTAACATTAACAGTCAGAGATCAATAAATGTAAAATATTTTTCTTGTAGTTGTAATAAACACTTTGCTCATGCTACTAGTCATCATGTTTAACTGCCTATATAATAAGAGTCTCCTCTGACCAAATACAAACAAAGATCATAATTGTTTTCTGTACAATATTTCTAATTTGAGGGTGAAATATGAGTTTTTCTCCTCTACTTCACATAAATAGTTTTAATGGAAACTAGAAAAAAAAGTTTGATGACAAACTTTAAGTTGGCTTGAGAAAGCCGGACCAGAGCGTTTGAAGTTTTGAAGTTTGAATGAAGTTTTAAAGATAGATTAGAAAGAAAGATAGAAAGAAAGAAAGATGGATAGATTAGTTAGAAAGATAGATTAGTTAGAAAGAAATATAGATAGATAGATAGATAGATAGATAGATAGATGTTTTTGGCAAGAAGCTAACATGATTAGCATGTAGCTAGCTTGATGCTAATTTGATTAGCATGTAGTTAAGATGATTAGCATGTTGTTAGCATGATTAGCATGTAGCTAGCATCATAATAGCATGATTAGCATGTTGCTAGCATCATGCTAACGTGTTTTTATCAAGAAGCTAGCATGACTAGCATGTAGCTAGCATCTTGCTAACATGATTAGCATGTTGCTAGCATCATGCTAGCATGTTTTAGCAAGAAGCTAGAATGATTAGCATGTAGCTAGCATCATGCTAGCATGATTAGCATGTTGCTAGCATCATGTTAGCATGTTTTTAGCAAGAAGCTAGCATGATTAGCATGTAGCTAACATCATGCTACCATGATTAGCATGTAGCTAGCATCATAATAACATTATTAGCATGTTGTTAGCATCATGCTAACATGTTTTTAGCAAGAAGCTAACATCATTAGCATGTAGCTAGCATCAAGCTAGCATGATTAGCATGTTTTTAGCAAGAAGCTAGCATGACTAGCATGTAGCTAACATCATAATAGCATGATTAGCATGTTGCTAGCATCATGCTAGCATGTTTTTAGCAAGAAGCTAGCATGATTAACATGTAGCTAACATCATAATAGCATGATTAGCATGTTGCTAGCATCATGCTAACATGTTTTTAGGAAGAAGCTAGCATGATAAGCATGTAGCTAGCATCATGCTAGCATGATTAGCATGTTGCTAGCAAGAAGCTAGCATGATTAACATGTAGCTAGCATCATGCTAGCATGATTAGCATGTAGCTAGCATCATAATAACATGATTAGCATGTTGCTAGCATCATGCTAGCATGTTTTTAACAAGAAGCTAGCAGGATTAGCATGTAGCTAGCATCATGCTAGCATGATTAGCATGTAGCTAGCATCATAATAACATGATTAGCATGTTGCTAGCATCATGCTAGCATGTTTTTAGCAAGAAGCTAGCATGTTTAGCATGTAGCTAGCATCATGCTAGCATGATTAGCATGTAGCTAGCATCATGCTAGCATGTTTTTAGCAAGAAGCTAGCATGATTAGCATGTAGCTAGCATCATGCTAGCATGATTAGCATGTAGCTAGCATCATGCTAGCATGTTTTTAACAAGAAGCTAACATGATTAGCGGAAAGCTAGCATGATTAGCATGTTATTAGCATCAAGAAAGAACGAAAGAGAAAGAAAGAATTTTTAGAAAGAAAGATGCATAGATTAGTTAGAAAGAAAGATGGATAGATTTGTTAGAAAGAAAGAAAGAAAGAAAGAAAGAAAGAAAGAGAAAGAAAGTATTGTTAGAAAGAAAGATGGATAGATTACTTGGGTAGAAAGAAAGAACGATAGATTTGTTAGAAAGAAAGATGGATAGATTAGTTAGAAAGAAAGATGGATAGATTTGTTAGAAAGAAAGATGGATAGATTTGTTAGAAAGAAAGATGGATAGATTAGTTAGAAAGAAAGATGGATAGATTTGTTAGAAAGAAAGATGGATAGATTAGTTAGAAAGAAAGATGGATAGATTAGTTAGAAAGAAAGATGGATAGATTTGTTAGAAAGAAAGATGGATAGATTAGTAAGAAAGAAAGATGGATAGATTAGTTAGAAAGAAAGATGGATAGATTTGTTAGAAAGAAAGATGGATAGATTAGTTAGAAAGAAAGATGGATAGATTTGTTAGAAAGAAAGATGGATAGATTAGTTAGAAAGAAAGATGGATAGATTAGTTAGAAAGAAAGATGGATAGATTAGTTAGAAAAAAAGATGGATAGATTTGCTAGAAAGAAAGATGGATAGATTTGTTAGAAAGAAAGATGGATAGATCAGTTAGAAAGAAAAATGGATAGATTAGTTAGGTAGAAAGAAAGATGGATAGATTATGTAGAAAGAAAGATGGATAGATTAGGTAGAAAGAAAGATGGATAGATTTGTTAGAAAGAAAGATGGATAGATTTGTTAGAAAGAAAGATGGATAGATTAGTTAGAAAGAAAGATGGATAGATTTGTTAGAAAGAAAGATGGATAGATTAGTTAGAAAGAAAGAAAGATGGATAGATTTGTTAGAAAGAAAGATGGATAGATTTGTTAGAAAGAAAGATGGATAGATTTGTTAGAAAGAAAGATGGATAGATTTGTTAGAAAGAAAGATGGATAGATTAGTTAGAAAGAAAGAAAGATGGATAGATTTGTTAGAAAGAAAGATGGATAGATTTGATAGATAGATAGATAGATAGATAGATAGATAGATAGATAGATAGATAGATAGATAGATAGATAGATAGATAGATAGTTCATTAGTTCATATAGAATGGTAGTTTAATTGAGTCTAGGGCTTCAGGGAATTTAGATTTGAGTTTTTGTGGTACGCTATTGGGCCACCGTAGTCTTGGCTCAATTTGACCATGCTGCAATGAAAGTCAATGGGATTTTTATGATTTTTAATATTAATTTTTAAGAAATCTGAAAGTCGAATCAGTCTAAAAAGATATAGCACACTAAGTCAGAACAGTCTGAAAGTCTGACCCGAGTTTGGAGTTTGTAGAGTTAAAGCTCTAGGAGGAGTTAGAGTCAGAAAATTTTGAGTAAGAAGAATAATAATAACTAGAAAAAAAAGTTTGATGACACAAACTTTAAGTTGGCTTGAGAAAGCCGGACCAGAGCGTTTGAAGAATCTTGAAGTTTGAATTAAGTTGGAAAAAGATGGAATTAGAAAGAAAGAAAGAAAGAAAGAAAGAAAGAAAGATGGATAGATTAGTTAGAAAGATAGATTAGTTAGAAAGATAGATAGATCGATAGATAGATAGATAGATAGATAGATAGATAGATAGATAGATAGATAGATAGATAGATGTTATTGGCAAGAAGCTAGCATGATTAACATGTAACTAGCATCATGCTAGCATGATTAACATGTAGCTAACATCATGCTAGCATGATTAACATGTAGCTAGCATAATAATAACACGATTAGCATGTTGCTAGCATCATGCTAGCATGTTTTCAGCAAGAAGCTAGCATGATTAGCATGTAGCTAGCATCATGCTAGCATGTTTTTAGCAAGAAGCTAGCATGATTAGCATGTAGCTAGCATCATGCTAGCATGATTAGCATCATGCTAGCATGATTAGCATGTTGCTAGCAAGAAGCTAGCATGTTTTTAGCATCATGCTAACATGATTAGCATGTAGCTAGCATCATGTTAGCATGATTAGCATTATGCTAGCATCATGCTAGCATGTTTTTAACATCATGCTAGCATGATTAGCATGTAGCTAGCATCATGCTAGCATGATTAGCATGTAGCTAGCATCATGCTAGCATGATTAGCATGTAGCTAGCATCATGCTAGCATGATTAGCATGTTTGCTAGCATCATGCTAGCATGTTTTTAGCAAGAAGCTAGCATGATTAGCATGTAGCTAACATCATGCTAGCATGTTTTTAGCAAGAAGCTAGCATGATTAGCATGTAGCTAGCATCATGCTAGCATGATTAGCATGTAGCTAGCATCATGCTAGCATGATTAGCATGTTGCTAGCATCATGCTAGCATGTTTTTAGCAAGAAGCTAACATGATTAGCATGTAGCTAGCATCATGCTAGCATGTTTTTAGCAAGAAGCTAGCATGATTAGCATGTAGCTAGCATCATGCTAGCATGTTTTTAGCAAGAAGCTAGCATGATTAGCATGTTGCTAGCAAGAAGCTAGCATGATTAGCATGTAGCTATCATCATGCTAGCATGATTAGCATGTAGCTATCATCATGCTAGCATGTTTTTAGCAAGAAGCTAGCATGATTAGCATGTAGCTAACATCATGCTAGCATGTTTTTAGCATGAAGCTAGCATGATTAGCATGTAGCTATCATCATGCTAGCATTATTAGCATGTAGCTAGCATCATGCTAGCATGTTTTTAGCAAGAAGCTAGCATGATTAGCATGTAGCTAGCATCATGCTAGCATGATTAACATGTTGCCAGCATCATGCTAGCATGATTAGCATGTTGCTAGCATCATGTTAGCATGTTTTTAGCAAGAAGCTAGCATGATTAGCATGTAGCTAGCATCATGCTAGCATGATTGGCATGTTGCTAGCATCATGCTAGCATGATTGGCATGTTGCTAGCATCATGCTAGCATGTTTTCGCAAGAAGCTTGCATGATTAGCATGTAGCTAGCATCATGCTAGCATGTTTTTAGCAAGAAGCTAACATGATTAGCATAAAGCAAGAAAGCAAGAAAGAAAGAAAGAAAGAAAGAAAGATGGAATTGTTAGAAAGAAAGAAAGAAAGAAAGAAAGAAAGAAAGAAAGAAAGAAAGAAAGAAAGATAGAATTGTTAGAAAGAAAGAAAAAAGAAAGAAAGAAAGAAAGAAAGAAAGTGAAAAAAAGAATAGTTAGAAAGAAAGATGGATAGATTTGTTAGAAAGAAAGATGGATAGATTAGTTAGAAAAAAAGATGGATAGATTTGCTAGAAAGAAAGATGGATAGATTTGTTAGAAAGAAAGATGGATAGATTAGTTAGAAAGAAAGATGGATAGATTAGTTAGGTAGAAAGAAAGATGGATAGATTAGGTAGAAAGAAAGATGGATAGATTAGGTAGAAAGAAAGATGGATAGATTTGTTAGAAAGAAAGATAGATAGATTAGTTAGAAAGAAAAATGGATAGATTAGTTAGGTAGAAAGAAAGATGGATAGATTATGTAGAAAGAAAGATGGATAGATTTGTTAGAAAGAAAGATGGATAGATTAGTTAGAAAGAAAAATGGATAGATTAGTTAGGTAGAAAGAAAGATGGATAGATTAGGTAGAAAGAAAGATGGATAGATTAGTTAGAAAGAAAGAACGATAGATTAGTTAGAAAGAAAGATGGATAGATTAGTTAGAAAGAAAGATGGATAGATTAGTTAGAAAGAAAGATGGATAGATTTGTTAGAAAGAAAGAACGATAGATTAGTTAGAAAGAAAGATGGATAGATTAGTTAGAAAGAAAGAACGATAGATTAGTTAGAAAGAAAGATGGATAGATTTGTTAGAAAGAAAGATGGATAGATTAGTTAGGTAGAAAGAAAGAACGATAGATTAGTTAGAAAGAAAGATGGATAGATTTGTTAGAAAGAAAGATGGATAGATTTGTTAGAAAGAAAGATTGATAGATTTGTTAGAAAGAAAGATGGATAGATTAGTTAGAAAGAAAGATCGATAGATTAGTTAGAAAAAAAGAATGATAGATTAGTTAGAAAGAAAGATGGATAGATTTGTTAGAAAGAAAGATGGATAGATTAGTTAGAAAGAAAGATAGATAGATTTGTTAGAAAGAAAGATGGATAGATTAGTTAGAAAGAAAGAAAGATTAGGTAGAAAGAAAGAATGATAGATTAGGTAGAAAGAAAGATGGATAGATTTGTTAAAAAGAAAGAACGATGGATTAGTTAGAAAGAAAGATGGATAGATTAGTTAGAAAGAAAGAACGATAGATTAGTTAGAAAGAAAGATGGATAGATTTGTTAGAAAGAAAGATGAATAGATTTGTTAGAAAGAAAGAAAGATGGATAGATTAGTTAGGTAGAAAGAAAGATGGATAGATTAGTTAGAAAGAAAGATGGATAGATTTGTTAGAAAGAAAGAACGATAGATTAGTTAGAAAGATGGATAGATTAGTTAGAAAGAAAGAACGATAGATTAGTTAGAAAGAAAGATGGATAGATTTGTTAGAAAGAAAGATGGATAGATTTGTTAGAAAGAAAGAAAGATGGATAGATTAGTTAGAAAGAAAGATGGATAGATTAGTTAGAAAGAAAGATGGATAGATTAGTTAGAAAGAAAGATGGATAGATTTGTTAGAAAGAAAGATGGATAGATTAGTTAGAAAGAAAGAAAGAAAGATTAGGTAGAAGGATAGATAGATAGATAGATAGATAGATAGATAGATAGATAGATAGATAGATAGATAGATAGATAGATAGATAGATAGATAGATAGATAGATAGATAGATAGATAGATCATTAGTACATATAGAATGGTAGTTTAATTGAGTCTAGGGCTTCAGGGAATTTAGATTTGAGTTTTTGTTGTATGCTATTGGGCCACCGTAGTCTTGGCTCATTTTGACCATGCTGCAATGAAAGTCAATGGGATTTTTATGATTTTTAATATTAATTTTTAAGAAATCTGAAAGTCGAATCAGTCTAAAAAGATATAGCAACTCGAGTCAGAACAGTCTGAAGGTCTGACCCGAGTTTGGAGTTTGTAGAGTTAAAGCTCTAGGAGGAGTAGCAGTCAGAATATTTTGGGTAAGAAAAATAAGAAGAAGAATAATAATAAGTTTAAATAGGATTTCAGTAAGTTGGCTTTCTCAAGCCAACTTAATAACTAGAAAAAAAAGTTTGATGACAAACTTTAAGTTGGCTTGAGAAAGCCGGACCAGAGCGTTTGAAGTTTTGAAGTTTGAATGAAGTTTTAAAGATAGATTAGAAAGAAAGAAAGAAAGAAAGATGGATAGATTAGTTAGAAAGATAGATTAGTTAGAAAGAAATATAGATAGATAGATAGATAGATAGATAGATAGATAGATAGATAGATAGATAGATAGATAGATAGATAGATAGATAGATAGATAGATAGATAGATGGATAGATAGATAGATAGATAGATAGATGTTTTTGGCAAGAAGCTTACATGATTAGCATGTAGCTAGCTTGATGCTAATTTGATTAACATGTAGTTAAGATGATTAGCATGTTGTTAGCATGTAGCTAGCATCATAATAGCATGATTAGCATGTTGCTAGCATCAAGCTAACGTGTTTTATCAAGAAGCTAGCATGACTAGCATGTAGCTAGCATCATGCTAACATGATTAGCATGTTGCTAGCATCATGCTAGCATGTTTTAGCAAGAAGCTAGAATGATTAGCATGTAGCTAGCATCATGCTAGCATGATTAGCATGTTGCTAGCATCATGTTAGCATGTTTTTAGCAAGAAGCTAGCATGATTAGCATGTAGCTAGCATCATTCTACCATGATTAGCATGTAGCTAGCATCATAATAACATTATTAGCATGTTGTTAGCATCATGCTAACATGTTTTTAGCAAGAAGCTAACATCATTAGCATGTAGCTATTATCAAGCTAGCATGATTAACATGTTTTTAGCAAGAAGCTAGCATGATTAGCATGTAGCTAACATCATAATAGCATGATTAGCATGTTGCTAGCATTATGCTAGCATGTTTTTAGCAAGAAGCTAACATGATTAGCTTGTAGCTAGCATCAAGCTAGCATGATTGGCATGTTTTTAGCAAGAAGCTAGCATGACTAGCATGTAGCTAACATCATAATAGCATGATTAGCATGTTGCTAGCATCATGCTAACATGTTTTTAGGAAGAAGCTAGCATGATTAGCATGTAGCTAGCATCATGCTAGCATGATTAGCATGTTGCTAGCAAGAAGCTAGCATGATTAGCATGTAGCTAGCATCATGCTAGCATGATTAGCATGTAGCTAGCATCATAATAACATGATTAGCATGTTGCTAGCATCATGCTAGCATGTTTTTAGCAAGAAGCTAGCAGGATTAGCATGTAGCTAGCATCATGCTAGCATGATTAGCATGTAGCTAGCATCATAATAACATGATTAGCATGTTGCTAGCATCATGCTAGCATGTTTTTAGCAAGAAGCTAGCATGATTAGCATGTAGCTAGCATCATGCTAGCATGATTAGCATGTAGCTAGCATCATGCTAGCATGTTTTTAGCAAGAAGCTAGCATTATTAGCATGTAGCTAGCATCATGCTAGCATGATTAGCATGTAGCTAGCATCATGCTAGCATGTTTTTAACAAGAAGCTAACATGATTAGCAGAAAGCTAGCATGATTAGCATGTTATTAGCATCAAGAAAGAACGAAAGAGAAAGAAAGAATTTTTAGAAAGAAAGATGCATAGATTAGTTAGAAAGAAAGATGGATAGATTTGTTAGAAAGAAAGCTGGATAGATTAGTTAGAAAGAAAGATGGATAGATTTGTTAGAAAGAAAGAAAGAAAGAAAGAAAGAGAAAGAAAGTATTGTTAGAAAGAAAGATGGATAGATTACTTGGGTAGAAAGAAAGAACGATAGATTTGTTAGAAAGAAAGATGGATAGATTAGTTAGAAAGAAAGATAGATAGATTTGTTAGAAAGAAAGATGGATAGAATTGTTAGAAAGAAAGATGGATAGATTAGTTAGGTAGAAAGAAAAAACGATAGATTTGTTAGAAAGAAAGAACGATAGATTATTTAGAAAGAAAGATGGATAGATTAGTTAGAAAGAAAGATGGATAGATTAGTAAGAAAGAAAGATGGATAGATTAGTTAGAAAGAAAGATGGATAGATTTGTAAGAAAGAAAGATGGATAGATTAGTTAGAAAGAAAGATGGATAGATTTGCTAGAAAGAAAGATGGATAGATTTGTTAGAAAGAAAGATGGATAGATTTGCTAGAAAGAAAGATGGATAGATTAGTTAGAAAGAAAGATGGATAGATTAGTTAGAAAGAAAGATGGATAGATTAGTTAGAAAAAAAGATGGATAGATTTGCTAGAAAGAAAGATGGATAGATTAGGTAGAAAGAAAGATGGATAGATTAGTTAGGTAGAAAGAAAGATGGATAGATTTGTTAGAAAGAAAGATGGATAGATTAGTTAGAAAGAAAGATGGATAGATTAGTTAGGTAGAAAGAAAGATGGATAGATTAGTTAGGTAGAAAGAAAGATGGATAGATTAGGTAGAAAGAAAGATGGATAGATTTGTTAGAAAGAAAGATGGATAGATTAGGTAGAAAGAAAGATGGATAGATTTGTTAGAAAGAAAGATGGATAGATTAGTTAGGTAGAAAGAAAGATGGATAGATTTGTTAGAAAGAAAGATGGATAGATTAGTTAGGTAGAAAGAAAGATGGATAGATTAGTTAGGTAGAAAGAAAGATGGATAGATTAGGTAGAAAGAAAGATGGATAGATTTGTTAGAAAGAAAGATGGATAGATTAGGTAGAAAGAAAGATGGATAGATTTGTTAGAAAGAAAGATGGATAGATTAGGTAGAAAGAAAGATGGATAGATTTGTTAGAAAGAAAGATGGATAGATTTGTTAGAAAGAAAGATGGATAGATTTGTTAGAAAGAAAGATGGATAGATTTGTTAGAAAGAAAGATGGATAGATTAGTTAGAAAGAAAGAAAGATGGATAGATTTGTTAGAAAGAAAGATGGATAGATTTGATAGATAGAAAGAAAGATGGATAGATTTGTTAGAAAGAAAGATGGATAGATTAGTTAGAAAGAAAGATGGATAGATTAGTTAGGTAGAAAGAAAGATGGATAGATTTGTTAGAAAGAAAGATGGATAGATTAGTTAGGTAGAAAGAAAGATGGATAGATTAGTTAGGTAGAAAGAAAGATGGATAGATTAGGTAGAAAGAAAGATGGATAGATTTGTTAGAAAGAAAGATGGATAGATTAGGTAGAAAGAAAGATGGATAGATTTGTTAGAAAGAAAGATGGATAGATTTGTTAGAAAGAAAGATGGATAGATTTGTTAGAAAGAAAGATGGATAGATTAGTTAGGTAGAAAGAAAGATGGATAGATTAGTTAGGTAGAAAGAAAGATGGATAGATTAGGTAGAAAGAAAGATGGATAGATTTGTTAGAAAGAAAGATGGATAGATTAGGTAGAAAGAAAGATGGATAGATTTGTTAGAAAGAAAGATGGATAGATTTGTTAGAAAGAAAGATGGATAGATTAGTTAGAAAGAAAGAAAGATGGATAGATTTGTTAGAAAGAAAGATGGATAGATTTGATAGATAGATAGATAGATAGATAGATAGATAGATAGATAGATAGATAGATAGATAGATAGATAGATAGATAGATAGATAGATAGATAGATAGATAGTTCATTAGTTCATATAGAATGGTAGTTTAATTGAGTCTAGGGCTTCAGGGAATTTAGATTTGAGTTTTTGTTGTACGCTATTGGGCCACCGTAGTCTTGGCTCAATTTGACCATGCTGCAATGAAAGTCAATGGGATTTTTATGATTTTTAATATTAATTTTTAAGAAATCTGAAAGTCGAATCAGTCTAAAAAGATATAGCACACTAAGTCAGAACAGTCTGAAAGTCTGACCCGAGTTTGGAGTTTGTAGAGTTAAAGCTCTAGGAGGAGTTAGAGTCAGAAAATTTTGAGTAAGAAGAATAATAATAATAATAAGTTTAAATAGGATTTCAGTAAGTTGGCTTTCTCAAGCCAACTTAATAAGTTTAAATAGGATTTCAGTAAGTTGGCTTTCTCAAGCCAACTTAATTATATCCTAATTTCCATCTGCCACAATTCCAGCGACTAGGCTATATGCATATAAAGTAACAACAATTAAACAACAAAAACACCTCACCATTTGAGAAATTAAAGCATGAATTATGTATGCTTGTATATTACTATTGCTTTGGCAATATTGTGCTATTTTACACAGTCATGCCAATAAAGCTCAATTGAATTGAATTGAATTAAGCATCATTTATAAGTGTCACCGTGTGTGTATAGAATCAGTCACACACATAACACACACACAAGCTAAAACACTAATTTAACTGTAATTAAAATCAGGCTTTATCTGTCGTTTTATTTCAGAATCTTAAATTGACATACGATTAAAGCCCATTAAAATCACAGGGCATTAATTATAACTCAATCATTTAATGCTTCTTCAGTAAACTCACTGCTGCTGGTTAATCGTGTGTGTGTGTGTGAGAGAGAGAACACACTCACCCGCCGACAGCACGATCGCCAGTAGAGTCACACACAGCCGCATCCCCGGCACCGCGAGCGAGCGAGCGTCAGACTGACCGAACCCGAGTCTGCGCGTCTACTCACAGCAGCACGCGACGCCCGCCCGCCCGCGCCACTGAACTCACCGTGACTCGCGTCTGAATGAAGAGAGAGAGAGAGAGAGAGAGAGAGAGAGAGAGAGAGAGAGAGAGAGAGAGAGAGAGAGAGAGAGAGAGAGAGAGAGAGAGAGAGAGAGAGAGAGAGAGAGAGAGAGAGAGAGAGAGACCTGGCTACTTAAGGACAGGCTGATCCCACACTGCACACTTGATTATTATAATTAACCTGCCCGTAATTACACACATAAACAACACATGAACATCAACCTGACGCTGAACAAGCTCAAACTCCAGTGACCTGAACTCATGAGGATGAGGAGGATGACGAAGATGCATCAGCCAGGGTTATTAAGGGGAATAACTGGGGAAATAACACTGGAATTAAATGGCCCCTAATGTTTAAAACATCATTAGTGTGAAATACTAAATCAACTATTCTATTTAAAGTTGTGTTTTGACAATTTAGCTGAATAATTGATTAACCAATGACAGGCAAAGGAGAATCCAATGCTGCACTTTATTGTGCATTACATATTATTCTGAGGGAGAGAGAGAGAGGGGGGGGGGGAGAGAGAGAGAGAAGAGGAGGGGGATAGGAGAGAGAGAGAGAGAGAGGAGAGGAGAGGAGAGGGGGGGAGAGGAGAGAGAGAGAACTCAGTCAGACTCCCTCGCCCCAGTAAACACATCATCAGAGAAAATAAGATGATTTGAGATTAGTAAAACAATAATGATGTGCACCGATAAATCATTTGTAATAAACACACAAACACTGTAATATTCCATTAAAAAAATAGAGAATTGTCCATTTTGATTTCAGGGTGACTCTGAGCATTTACAGTTTATCATTTGTTTTCTAGGAATCCTGACCTTGCTAACAATAATATAACATACACACACTCTCACACACACACACACACACACAACGCCTGTCGTGTGTGAACGTGTCTTACAGAAAATGTCTGCAAATGAGTGCTGGAGTGTGTGTGTGTGTGTGTGTGTGTGTGTGTGTGTGTGTGTGTGTGTGTGTGTGTGTGTGTGTGTGTGTGTGTTTGACATTGATGAATGAGGGTGTGTATGTACCGTGAGGATTGTGACAGCAGAGGTAGGAGTTTACTTCCCTCTCCTCAATGAAGGGTTAACACACACACACACACACACACACACACACGTTAGATGTTGCGGTTTGATAAGTGTGTTAAGCTTTACTGTACTTTAAGAGCTCATGAATAATAAAACGCGTTCAATAGAAACTGATGCTGGGTTATGAACACCATCCGATTGTGTGTTCTTATACTGTGTGTGTTTTATTCACACACACACACACACACACACACACACACACACACACACACACACACACACACACACACACACACACACACGTCTCTGCTAAAAAACAGCTTTTCACTGACTGGCCATTTTTAAACCATTTGGCTTTTCCAACACTTTACAGTTATTCTGGTGTTCACACTGGAATAATGGGACGACAGATGCGTGTTACGGGCCGAACACACACCCGCAGCGGGCCAGAACACACCCCAGTTCTGCTCATCTAAATATCACATTACAAACATGTAAAACACAAGGAATGAATGAAAACGAAATACACAGAGAGATGTTGGGCTACACCACGAGGAGGAGATCCGCTGTTGGGCTAAAACAATTTGAGAGAGGAACTGTTTAATTTGGGAATGGACCTGAGATGAAACAAGCTTCCTTTAATAACGGCATTTATCTGATTATCAAACAATAAAGACATAATCAATTATCAACTTTATCATGCATGGTTGAAGACAGAATAGCTAACCGTTTTCAAGGGCAGCGATACACAGTGAAGAACCAAAGGCAATGGCCGCCGTTTTATCCTCATTAAGCTTGAAAAAATGCTTAAAGAAGATAAAGTTGTCATCAGCATAACAATGATAATCTACACACTTCTGAAAACATGTAGAGAGAGAAAAGCAGAGGACCCAGAGCAGAGCCTTGTGGGACGCCTCAAGATGAGGCCAATACAGTTCTGTCCTTACGAAATTAGGAAAACACACTTAATGCAACACCACCTGGATGCCAACAGCCCTTTCCAGAACGCATCGTGATCTATCGAGCCGCACGACCGAACCCTACGAGGACCACGGCTCAGAGGGTGAAGCGTCACTCAAACACCTGAAGATCGCTGATCCTCTGAGCTGAGGTGACACACTCGTCCATATGACTCTGAGAAACACACACACATTGAGCTTAAGTGGATCGATTACCGACTAGAACCACAATCGCTTCACGAGGCTGAAGCAGAAGCCGATCGACATCAGACGACACGAATGTTCACCAGGCGAACCCTTCGAGTTCAGACGGCCAGACAATTATACATTTGTCATATTGGCTGATAGGGATCACTTTATAAAGAGAGAAATCTAAGTTGTCATCATTTCCTCAAACCTGCATGGCTTTCTTTCTTCTGTGAAACACAAACGTGAGCATTTGCAGGAAGACTCGTGTGTTCTGTTCACAACAAACTGGAAGCAAACTCTTCAAATCTTAAAAGAAAACGAAACAAAAAAAGATCAAAAGCATTAAAAACGTGCACTACACCTCTTCTTGGACTGACTGAAATGTGTTTATTCACTGATGACGTCTCCCTCCACTGTTAACCACTGATGTAGTTGAAGACTGGATTTGTTTGATTCAAGAAGAAATGTTTTTGTGAACAGGAGAACTCTGGAAGAAGAATTCATTTACAACCGGACTCGGACGATCACTGAATGACGAGTTAAACGGTTCTGTTTCTCAAACTAAACTATCATATGACTTCGGTCATTGAGCACTTTTATAATATTTCAAGGATAGTGCTTTTGTGGTGTTTTATTAAAGAAATAATAATAAAAGAGCAGTAAATTTCCTTTATGTTGTGAAGAAAGAAAGCCATAGAGGTTTGGGGTTTGGATCATCAGAATCAGAATACACTTTATTTGCCAAAGCTATTTATACTATTTAAAGGCTATTTATGCGTGCGCACACACACACACACACACACACACACACACACACACACACACACACACACACACACACACACACACACACACACACACACACACACACACACACACACAAAGGAGTTTGGTATGGCTTCCAGGAGCTCTATGTACTTACACACATGTATAATACAATAGAATAGAGAGATAATGAAATACGTCTAATTAAAGAAAAAACAATGTAATATATCTAGATATATGATGAATATACATAAGATGGTAAGTAGAAGGCCTATGTACAGATGTACATATTAAGAACTGTATATACAGTACAGTACTTCAGTTCCTTTACTGTATAAATATAAATGTGTATTTACATGGGAGTTATTATTGCCAACTGCCTGACTGGCACCAAAAGGTTATAATATACATTTAGATGGAAGTAGAAGACTTATGTACAGATGTACATATTCAGTACTGTATATACAACTCTATAAATATAAATATTTATCCAGTTGAATACAAGATGAAGAAATGATGGATTTACTCTTTTAGCACCACCTTCTCATCCCACAATTTGTTGAGGTAATTTACACTTCACACTACATAAAAATAAAGCATTTAGCTACAAAAAAACACGACTGCGGCCGGATAAACCCCAAGTGTGTGTGTGTGTGTGTGTCTGAAATTCCTCCGCTGTCTTGCTGTGTGTGTGTGTGTGTGTGTGTCTTGGTGATTTCACGCTGCTTGCATTTAATCAGTAAGTCGTCCACTGTTAAATACTGGGAAGAAAATATCACATGACATGGCAGGGCAAACCGATCGAAAGCAATTAGACAGAGGAGCAATCTGAATTATAGCAGCACAGAGATACTGGACCCTCGGGCCAACACACACACACACACACACACCTCACATGGCTGTAATCACAAGACAATTAAGTTTAAAACGGGAGTGTATCAGGTAATTATTTTATAAAAGAAGTAGACGAGTACAATCAGGAGAGAGGAAGGACGGGCTGGACTAAAGCCTCGCCGATGCTTCAGAAAATCACCAGTGACGCCCTTCATTTACATAATCGCTACCGTCACGCGTCACAGTCTTCAGTTCCTTTGTGTAAAGTTTTAAAATCCAATGAAGATGAAAACGCTCAGGTTTCAAAATCAATGTGGATATGTATGAAATAAAACAAAACTCAGGTAAATCCACAGGCAGACAGCAACAAACCCACAGGTATAATAAAACACTACCGGACAGAGAATGAGAACTAGACGAAACTAATGAACTAACTTCATGATAACTGCCTTTTTTTGTAAATGAATGTTCCATGGAAACTGATTAGTGGCTGTAACGGAGAACAAAGGAACACAGGAAACAGATAACTAAACAGAGTGGAAACTAGATTAGTGCGGCCTTGCCCCGTAACGTGACTGAGGAGGGGGTTCGGGAGGTGGACGAGGGGCTGGTGAAGGGAGACAGGAACAGATGCCTGCAGGAAAAGCCAAGGTGGTGATGGCGAGGCGTGGACCCAGAGATCAGCCAGGAACATCAGTCACAGTCGCCAAAGGGAGGTGCTATGGTCGAGACTTAGCTGACCACACCTGGACAACGACTGATTGAGATGAAGCCATTGGAAGAGGAGTCCCGGGGCACAGACGGAGAGCACGGATAGCCCGGTGGTGACGGAGGAACGAGGAGCCCGGTGGTGCCGCAGGAACGAGGAGCCCAGTGGTGCCGCAGGAACGAGGAGCCCAGTGGAGCCGGAGGAACGAGAGAGCCCGGTGGAGCCGGAAGAACGAGGAGCCCGGTGGAGCCGGAGGAACGAGGAGCCCGGTGGAGCCGGAGGAACGAGGAGCCCGGTGGAGCCGGAGGAACGAGGAGCCCGGTGGAGCCGGAGGAACGAGAGAGCCCGGTGGAGCCGCAGGAACGAGGAGCCCGGTGGTGCCGCAGGAACGAGGAGCCCAGTGGAGCCGGAGGAACGAGAGAGCCCGGTGGAGCCGGAGGAACGAGGAGCCCAGTGGAGCCGGAGGAACGAGAGAGCCCGGTGGAGCCGGAGGAACGAGAGAGCCCGGTGGAGCCGGAGGAACGAGGAGCCCGGTGGAGCCGGAGGAACGAGAGAGCCCGGTGGAGCCGGAAGAACGAGGAGCCCGGTGGAGCCGGAGGAACGAGGAGCCCGGTGGAGCCGGAGGAACGAGAGAGCCCGGTGGAGCCGGAGGAACGAGGAGCCCGGTGGAGCCGGAGGAACGAGGAGCCCGGTGGAGCCGGAGGAACGAGGAGCCCGGTGGAGCCGGAGGAACGAGGAGCCCGGTGGAGCCGGAGGAACGAGGAGCCCGGTGGAGCCGGAGGAACGAGAGAGCCCGGTGGAGCCGGAAGAACGAGGAGCCCGGTGGAGCCGGAGGAACGAGGAGCCCGGTGGAGCCGGAGGAACGAGGAGCCCGGTGGAGCCGGAGGAACGAGGAGCCCGGTGGAGCCGGAGGAACGAGAGAGCCCGGTGGAGCCGGAGGAACGAGAGAGCCCGGTGGAGCCGGAAGAACGAGGAGCCCGGTGGAGCCGGAGGAACGAGAGAGCCCGGTGGAGCCGGAGGAACGAGGAGCCCGGTGGAGCCGGAGGAACGAGGAGCCCGGTGGAGCCGGAGGAACGAGAGAGCCCGGTGGAGCCGGAGGAACGAGAGAGCCCGGTGGAGCCGGAGGAACGAGAGAGCCCGGTGGAGCCGGAAGAACGAGGAGCCCGGTGGAGCCGGAGGAACGAGGAGCCCGGTCGACCCGGAGGAACGAGGAGCCCGGTGAAGCCGGAGGAACGAGGAGCCCGGTGGAGCCGGAGGAACGAGGAGCCCGGTGGAGCCGGAGGAACGAGGAGCCCGGTGGAGCCGGAGGAACGAGGAGCCCGGTGGAGCCGGAGGAACGAGGAGCCTCGGTGGAGCCAGAGGAACGAAAGAGCCCGGTGGAGCCGGAGGAACGAGGAGCCCGGTGGAGCCGGAGGAACGAGGAGCCCGGTCGACCCGGAGGAACGAGGAGCCTCGGTGGAGCCAGAGGAACGAAAGAGCCCGGTGGAGCCGGAGGAACGAGGAGCGCTCCCTCATGTTCAATTAACAGCGCCGTTGGGCTTGCAAAAGCTCCTGGTGGAAGCCACGTTAATGGAGGCAATCTCCACAGCTTTAAAGGCCCAGTGTTTAAAGTCCAATGAAGATGAAAATGCTCTGGTTTCAAAATTAACGTGAGTGTTTATGAAATAAAGATCTCAGCGTAATCCACAGGCAGACAGCAATAATAAATAAAGGTTTCAAAAGTGTGTTTTGCGGTGTGAAAAGTGTTGTGAATGTTGAAATAGTTGCGGGTCAGGGAAACTGCAAGCAGTGTGTGTGTGTGCTGTGGTTCACACTCGTCTGAAGCAGCACATCAGTTCCTTGATTAGTTTAATGGTGTAAGTGTACAGACATGAGGCTTGCATCTTTCATTCGGCCGGACTGTGATCAAGCGTGTGTGTGTGTGTGTGTGTGTGTGTGTGTGTGTGTGTGTGTGATATAGATATGGAGTCTGTCTGTTTCTGGCTGCAGTGTTTTATTAAAGAGCCTTTTGCTCACTGGAGAGCTCCTGATAACTCCAGCTCTTCTCCATATCTCCCATCAGCCAGATCCTGTTTCTCCCATACAGCAGCTTCAGCCTGTCCTCCCCTCTCTCGCGCTTTCTCTCTTCATCTCTCCTTGACAAGAAAAACCTTCACAAGGGCAAACAAGATGAATAGCCTTTCTGCAGAGAGGAAAAAACCCTTTATTATTAGCCGACGGTCCTTAAAACACACACACAGATCTGAGCCTGCAGCAGCAAATCCAGCAAACTGCACACACACACAATTACAACTTCAAGAAGATTCTGCCGGTAATAAAGGCAAACGGACGGAGAGCCGATCACCCCCCGATCTCTGCCTCCACCCGCGCTGGAGTGTGTGATGGAGATGGGGTGTGTGTTGTTCCCGTGGGCTGAAGATGAGTTTGAGTAATGCAGCGCTGCGTGATGGAGAGCGTAAACAGACGAGAGAGAGAGAGACAGAGAGAGAGATCAGACTGATGAATTACATTAGTGTGTGTGTGTGTGTGTGATATATGCATCAGTCTGCAGCTCTTCTCTATCAATCTGCACTCAGATGCATAATGAGCTGTTTGTTTCCACAGAGATGCCTGACGGCAGTGTGTGTGTGTGTGTGTGTGTGTTGCTGTCTAGAACTGTGCTGCATCTCTTCAGCTGCTTCGGGTGTTGTTGTGAGTGTGAGTGTGTGTGTGTGTGTGTGTGTGTGTGTGTGTGTTGTAATGCCCTGATGACGCTCATGTGATTCTCACACACACATGCAACACATCTCATTTGTCATTTACAGGCGTCACCATGGGAACGTACAAGGAGTGGAGGCACCCGTCGCCATGGCAACCGCTGAAGCAATCGACAGATTATTTTTAATCGACACTGAACAGACACACACACACACACACACACACACACACACACAGGCCTGCAGGACGCTCCAGGTGTGTTCTCTTCCACTGCTTTCACACATACTATTGTATCCAGTCACACACACACAGTTTTCGACCTCTTTCATCACTGTCCTCTTCCTGCTTATCACACTCACTTATTTGCTCCTCCGAAGTGTGTGTGTGTGTGTGTGTGTGTGTGTGAGTTTCTGCCTATCTCTGTTTTAAAGGCTTTGCGGTGGTAATGAACAGACGTGCTGCTGCTTTGATAAGCCACTGAATGTATGAGAGAAGTAGCAATAAGATATGAAGCAAATGAAGTAACACACACACACACACACACACACACACACACACACACACTGGGTTTCCATGTTGTATAGGGACTTGACATATTCACTAACCCTTCCCTAAACCTATACCCCCCCCCCTCTCTCTCTCACACACACACTCACATACACTAACCATACCCCAAAATCTACCCATCACACACACACACACACACAAACCCTACTCCTAACCTACCCAATCGCACACAGACACACACACACACAGAGAGAGACGGCACATCTCGCCATACGTGAAACACACACTACCCGCACTCTAGCATTACAGGGCCGCAGTCTGCGTGTGAATGATTCATGAGATCGGTAATGTCCTACTGTCGCGCTGGATCGATGATGTTCCGGTAATGCGACAGTCGTTTGTTTCTTTATGACAGAAGCTGAACTGTCTTCCTCATCCTCAGGATCGGATCATCTCCATAGTGACCGCGGCGGCCCGAGGATTGGCCCAAATTGCTTCGCATGTGTGTGAAGCAAAACAAAGATTTCCATTTCATATATTTCACATGAATTGATAAATAATGGAAGGCACAACACGCCGCTTCCACTTCGCGTCCAATGTTTTATTAAGGCTCGTTTCAGTTCATTTTCGCATCGCTTTATTATTGAGCTGAGTAACAGTTCACAATACGGCTGACACAACGAACACTATTCTACAGCAGTCTTGCTTCATGTTTATATACATATTTAGATTTGTAACCTTTGACATTGAAGTATACGTTGCATTTTGATCTAGCGTGTATAACTACCAAAGTCACCACACAGTTTCATCACGTGACTTTAGTAACACAAACAGGTCCATGTATTCATTCGACTGCTTCTCTGTACAACAGTAGAAACCAGCATGACAATTCCTTCAAAGTTTTCCTTTCTGGATAAAGCTGAGAGTCGGTGAGATTCTGGGGTCATAGGTCACGCACATCTGACCCGGCACCGGCGATCAGTTAACGTTAATGAAGGGGAATGCTGGGTAATTGCGCCGGGGAGCGAGGGAGCGCTTTGATATTGCTCTCTCATTTCCAGATTGTATTTTCACATGGACTCTTTTCTTTCTCTCTCACTCAGAGGAGGGAGCTCAACTAAAATACATTTCCACGTTTTAATTTGTTCCATAATTACCGCGCAGCCCGACTTCCCTGATCTACTTAACTACAGATGTATGCTAAGCAAACACTCATGCCCGTCCCGCGGGAAACGCTTCACACAGCCGCAGAAGAGACTAAAGCTTTTGTCCTACTCTATCAGTTTCATTTCCACTCTTCCCTTATTCACGGATTAAAGGCGTTTACTGCACTGCAGCCACTACAGAACCTTAGAGAGAACAGCTCAGAGTTTCATTTAGAGCAAGGTCACCTTGAGCTCGGAGAGCTGGAACAGACGATGAGCTGTGAGCCGGATCCATACAGAACCAGAGCAACATTAGCTGACAGACCGAGGCCAGACTGGAGATGGTAACGTGTAGAGCAGCCGCAACCCGTCCTCAGATCACAGACGCTCAGACACACAGTCCTGCTCTTGTCTCTGAAGTCAGACTGAAGCCCTGCGGTGTCAAGAGCAGAACCGGTCCCGGAGTGCAGTGACCCAAACTCATACCAGACTGAAGCCCTGCGGTGTCAAGAGCAGAACCGGACCCGGAGCGCAGTGACCCGAGCTCATACCAGACTGAAGCCCTGCGGTGTCAGGAGCAGAACCGGACCCGGAGCGCAGTGACCCGAGCTCATACCAGACTGAAGCCCTGCGGTGTCAGGAGCAGAACCGGACCCGGAGCGCAGTGACCCGAGCTCATACCAGACTGAAGCCCTGCGGTCAGGAGCAGAACCGGACCCGGAGTGCAGTGACCCGAGCTCATACCAGACTGAAGCCCTGCGGTGTCAGGAGCAGAACCGGACCCGGAGCGCAGTGACCCGAGCTCATACCAGACTGAAGCCCTGCGGTGTCAGGAGCAGAACCGGACCCGGAGCGCAGTGACCCGAGCTCATACCAGACTGAAGCCCTGCGGTCAGGAGCAGAACCGGACCCGGAGCGCAGTGACCCGAGCTCATACCAGACTGAAGCCCTGCGGTGTCAAGAGCAGAACCGGACCCGGAGCGCAGTGACCCGAGCTCATACCAGACTGAAGCCCTGCGGTGTCAGGAGCAGAACCGGACCCGGAGTGCAGTGACCCGAGCTCATACCGGACTGAAGCCCTGCGGTGTCGGGAGCAGAACCGGACCCGGAGCGCAGTAACCCGAGCTCATACCAGACTGAAGCGCTGCGGTGTCAGGAGCAGAACCGGTCCCGGAGTGCAGTGACCCGAGCTCATACCAGACTGAAGCGCTGCGGTGTCAGGAGCAGAACCGGTCCCGGAGCGCAGTGACCCGAGCTCATACCAGACTGAAGCGCTGCGGTGTCAGGAGCAGAACCGGTCCCGGAGTGCAGTGACCCGAGCTCATACCAGACTGAAGTGCTGCGGTGTCAGGAGCAGAACCGGTCTGATATATAATAACCTGATATATAAATGTATTCAGGTATTTGTTTACTGGTTAATTTGATTGATTATTTTTTCATTGCCTATGTAATTGCCAATGCTTTGGCAATACAGTACAAGTCAATAAAGCCCATTTGAATTGAAGTGAATTTAAGAGAGAAAGAGAGTGGGAGGGAGAGAGAGAGGTTGCTCTTAGGCCTCAGCTGGTCCGGAATGTTCTGATCGATGGCAGTGAAGAGAGTTCACTGTTCATGACCTGAAACACACACACACACACAGGCACACACACACACACACACAGCATAGAACACTAAACTAAGTTCTTCTTCAGTTCTCTGTGTATAAATAAAAGCTCTGATGTTTTAATTGAGGGCATCGTGACTTTATGGGGAGTGATCCTGCTGAAGCTCTGAGCTCATCAGCATCTGTCCTCCGCCACCGGACGCTTCCTGATCTTATCGGACGCTACTGAATTACTGCAGAACTCATCAATGATTCAGTGACTTTATTCTGCGATGGACTTGCGTGATTCAGTGTCTGAAACACTGAGGAACATCATCCATTCAACGGCCACACAAATCTTTCTTAATTCAGTGTTTAGTATTAGTACTGTGTCATCTTACACAGTTCATCTATGAATTCATTTAGGTTTTACCTGTAAATTAAAATAAGCCTGTAAACAACTCAAAAGCAAATGACAAAGTCATGAGGGTGGCGAGAATTCCAAGTCTGTATTTACAGTATACTCAGAAACACAGGAAATAAATCCAGTAGGGCTCAAAACAAACACAAAACACTTGTATAATCAGTCCGGGGGGAAAGGTTCCTTATATCTCTCCACCAGTTACTGGACCCACCTGACCCGCCCTACCCCGCACAACCCAAACTGACCCGACTAGACCCACAGACCCAACCCAACCCGCTCGAACCACCCAACCCAGCAGATGCCCAGCGACCTCATGACGCCGCCCAGTTGGAGAGCACAGCTCTGTCCACTGGACCAGCGGGCTGACGAGCTCAGAATAATTAAGTATAACCCTTCGACAATATACCCCGCCAAACCCAAGAAACTGTTTTGGGCGGGCTGCAATTGCAGCGGTCTTGGCGATTTGGGGACGCACATGTCCTAGGGGAAGCCTAGATACCGTGCCTCCACACGCTGAGTCACAGCACAGCCCACGCCGCCGCTAGTTCAGCCCACGCCGCCTCTAGCTCAACCCACGCCGCCTCTAGCTCAACCCACGCCGCCGCTAGCTCAGCCCACGCCGCCTCTAGCTCAGCCCACGCCGCCTCTAGCTCAGCCCACGCCGCCTCTAGCTCAGCCCACGCCGCTAGCTCAACCCACGCCGCCTCTAGCTTAGCCCACGCCGCCTCTAGCTCAACCCACGCCGCCTCTAGCTCAGCCCACGCCGCTAGCTCAGCCCACGCCGCCGCTAGCTCAGCCCACGCCGCCGCTAGTTCAGCCCACGCCGCCGCTAGCTCAGCCCACGCCGCCGCTAGTTCAGCCCACGCCGCCGCTAGCTCAGCCCACGCCGCCGCTAGCTCAGCCCACGCCGCCTCTAGCTCAACCCACGCCGCCGCTAGCTCAACCCACGCCGCCTCTAGCTCAACCCACGCCGCCTCTAGCTCAACCCACGCCGCCGCTAGCTCAGCCCACGCCGCCTCTAGCTCAGCCCACGCCGCCTCTAGCTCAGCCCACGCCGCCGCTAGCTTAGCCCACGCCGCCTCTAGCTCAACCCACGCCGCCTCTAGCTCAGCCCACGCCGCTAGCTCAACCCACGCCGCCTCTAGCTCAGCCCACGCCGCCGCTAGCACTTTCTCAGGGTGTAAAGTGACGCTCTCGCGTACGCCTGTTGTACAGCCGACTCTGCTATTTTCTATTTTTACTAGGCAAGAAACACATTTGATAAATAAATTTCAACACAGTCTCACTTTTCCTGTGAGATCAGGCAAGACGTTCTGAGGTAGAAAGACTGAGGCAATGTTTTCTAACAGATCTCTGAAAGCTCCCGTTTTAAGTGCACGTCACGTCCAGAAGAGCAGCTGTACGATAAAGCATCTGTGCGCTAACGGCAGGTCAAAGGTCAGACATAGGCGCTCTGAAAGGTCAGATCATCTGGAAGAGCCGCAGAAGGTCACACACACACACGTGAACTTTACTGGAAGAAGAAGAGGCTGGTGATGATGGTTATGGATCGGCGGCTCATGTAACACCAGCAGCATTATTGCCCATGCACACAATACAGTTCCCCAGGAGCACAAAGCACTCTGGGAAACGAGGAGGCATGCGACGGCGCGCACTCATCCCTGAAACGCTATCATGCGGATGATCAATCGCATAAATTAATACAAAAAACAATAAATACAACACCATTAAACTGAGACCCAAAAAGTGACAAATACAAAACAACATTTGGCTTAAAACTCGTTAAAGTTTACTTTAGGCTACATTTGACATTTTAATCAGAATCACTAAGGCCGTGTGTCCACCAAAGCGTTTTTCCACGCGCCTGGCGTATGTCTTCAATTGTTTTCAATGGGAGCGTCGCGTTTTTTAAACGCCATGAGCGTAACGAGGCGCTAAGCGTTTTTTTCACGCTGAAGCGCCGAGCGCCTGGCGTTTTTACTGGTCGCCGAGAGTTGAAAAATGTTCAACTTTGGATAAAACGCAGCGCTCATCACTGTCACATTTTACCCAGCCGTCAAATCACAGTGGAGGAGGGGCGGGACTAATACCACACCGACCAACTGTCAACATTCAAACTGTGCTGCGGGTATTCTGTATCATAGCAACGAAACGTCTCAACGGAAAAAACGCTGCGCTGCCAAAACGCTCTCAAGCGCCCAAAGCACGACGTCTTCAGCAGAGCGTCTAGCGTTTTCAGCTGGCTAACAACGCTTTGGTGGACACACGGCCTAACTTTCATTAGCATATAATTAGTTTATTGTTTAATAAACTAGGGAGGATTATTTGTTAGGAAAAGGGAAGTTGAGCTGGTCGTTTCTCTATTGTGTCGTATATCGATTGAAATCTTCAGGAACAAGAAGACATGTGGGCGGGGCTTAACTGTGTCTGTGAGGAATTGATTGGGTGGTTGTGGTCTGCTATTTGCTGGTCTCATGTGAGTGACAGGTTAAAGCCCCGCCCACATCGTCAGAGAAGAAG
>NC_142774.1:915000-1042500 GCF_988280905.1 Pimephales promelas
AACGTAAGGGGTAACACTGTCGTTTTTTTTTCGGGTCGAAATTTTGAGTTTCGATATCTCAGCTCTGGAAGGGTCTAGAGCCTCCATTTTTGCACTCAGGTGTAAGTCTCAGTGCCCTCTATCAGAATCCAGAGTTTCGAGAAGATTGGGGATACTTAGTTTTTCGCCCCAAAAAAAAAAAACGTAAGGGGTAACACTGTCGTTTTTTTTTCGGGTCGAAATTTTGAGTTTCGATATCTCAGCTCGGAAAGGGTCTAGAGCCTCCATTTTTGCACTCAGGTGTAAGTCTCAGTGCCCTCTATCAGAATCCAGAGTTTCGAGAAGATTGGGGATACTTAATTTTTCGCCCAAAAAAAAAAACGTAAGGGGTAACACTGTCGTTTTTTTTTCGGGTCGAAATTTTGAGTTTCGATATCTCAGCTCTGGAAGGGTCCAAAGCCTCCATTTTTGCGCTCAGGTGTAAGTCTCAGTGCCCTCTATCAGAATCCAGAGTTTCGAGAAGATTGGGGATACTAAATTTTTCGCCCAAAAAAAAAAAACGTAAGGGGTAACACTGTCGTTTTTTTTTCGGGTCGAAATTTTGAGTTTCGATATCTCAGCTCTGGAAGGGTCTAGAGCCTCCATTTTTGCACTCAGGTGTAAGTCTCAGTGCCCTCTATCAGAATCCAGAGTTTCGAGAAGATTGGGGATACTTAATTTTTCGCCCAAAAAAAAAAAACGTAAGGGGTAACACTGTCGTTTTTTTTTTCGGGTCGAAATTTTGAGTTTCGATATCTCAGCTCGGGAAGGGTCTAGAGCCTCCATTTTTGCACTCAGGTGTAAGTCTCAGTGCCCTCTATCAGAATCCAGAGTTTCGAGAAGATTGGGGATACTTAATTTTTCACCCAAAAAAAAAAAACGTAAGGGGTAACACTGTCGTTTTTTTTCGGGTCGAAATTTTGAGTTTCGATATCTCAGCTCTGGAAGGGTCTAGAGCCTCCATTTTTGCACTCAGGTGTAAGTCTCAGTGCCCTCTATCAGAATCCAGAGTTTCGAGAAGATTGGGGATACTTAATTTTTCGCCCCAAAAAAAAAAAACGTAAGGGGTAACACTGTCGTTTTTTTTTCGGGTCGAAATTTTGAGTTTCGATATCTCAGCTCGGGAAGGGTCTAGAGCCTCCATTTTTGCACTCAGGTGTAAGTCTCAGTGCCCTCTATCAGAATCTAGAGTTTCGAGAAGATTGGGGATACTTAATTTTTCGCCCAAAAAAAAAAACGTAAGGGGTAACACTGTCGTTTTTTTTTCGGGTCGAAATTTTGAGTTTCGATATCTCAGCTCTGGAAGGGTCTAGAGCCTCCATTTTTGCGCTCAGGTGTAAGTCTCAGTGCCCTCTATCAGAATCCAGAGTTTCGAGAAGATTGGGGATACTAAATTTTTCGCCCAAAAAAAAAAAACGTAAGGGGTAACACTGTCGTTTTTTTTTCGGGTCGAAATTTTGAGTTTCGATATCTCAGCTCTGGAAGGGTCTAGAGCCTCCATTTTTGCACTCAGGTGTAAGTCTCAGTGCCCTCTATCAGAATCCAGAGTTTCGGGAAGATTGGGGATACTAAATTTTTCGCCCAAAAAAAAAAACGTAAGGGGTACCACTGTCGTTTTATTTTCGGGTCGAAATTTTGAGTTTCGATATCTCAGCTCTGGAAGGGTCCAAAGCCTCCATTTTTGCGCTCAGGTGTAAGTCTCAGTGCCCTCTATCAGAATCCAGAGTTTCGAGAAGATTGGGGATACTAAATTTTTCGCCCAAAAAAAAAAAAACGTAAGGGGTAACACTGTCGTTTTTTTTTCGGGTCGAAATTTTGAGTTTCGATATCTCAGCTCTGGAAGGGTCTAGAGCCTCCATTTTTGCACTCAGGTGTAAGTCTCAGTGCCCTCTATCAGAATCCAGAGTTTCGAGAAGATTGGGGATACTTAATTTTTCGCCCAAAAAAAAAAACGTAAGGGGTAACACTGTCGTTTTTTTTTCGGGTCGAAATTTTGAGTTTCGATATCTCAGCTCTGGAAGGGTCTAGAGCCTCAATTTTTGCGCTCAGGTGTAAGTCTCATGGCCCTCTATCAGAATCCAGAGTTTCGAGAAGATTGGGGATACTAAATTTTTTGCCCAAAAAAAAACACGTAAGGGGTAACACTGTCGTTTTTTTTTCGGGTCGAAATTTTGAGTTTCGATATCTCAGCTCTGGAAGGGTCTAGAGCCTCCATTATTGCACTCAGGTGTAAGTCTCAGTGCCCTCTATCAGAATCCAGAGTTTCGAGAAGATTGGGGATACTAAATTTTTCGCCCAAAAAAAAAAAAACCTAAGGGGTAACACTGTCGTTTTTTTTTTCGGGTCGAAATTTTGAGTTTCGATATCTCAGCTCTGGAAGGGTCTAAAGCCTCCATTTTTGCACTCAGGTGTAAGTCTCAGTGCCCTCTATCAGAATCCAGAGTTTCGAGAAGATTGGGGATACTTAGTTTTTCGTCCAAAAAAAAAACGTAAGGGGTAACACTGTCGGTTTTTTTTCGGGTCGAAATTTTGAGTTTCGATATCTCAGCTCTGGAAGGGTCTAGAGCCTCCATTTTTGCACTCAGGTGTAAGTCTCAGTGCCCTCTATCAGAATCCAGAGTTTCGAGAAGATTGGGGATACTTAATTTTTCGCCCAAAAAAAAAAAACGTAAGGGGTAACACTGTCGTTTTTTTTTCGGGTCGAAATTTTGAGTTTCGATATCTCAGCTCGGGAAGGGTCTAGAGCCTCCATTTTTGCACTCAGGTGTAAGTCTCAGTGCCCTCTATCAGAATCCAGAGTTTCGAGAAGATTGGGGATACTTAATTTTTCGCCCAAAAAAAAAAACGTAAGGGGTAACACTGTCGTTTTTTTTTCGGGTCGAAATTTTGAGTTTCGATATCTCAGCTCTGGAAGGGTCTAGAGCCTCCATTTTTGCGCTCAGGTGTAAGTCTCAGTGCCCTCTATCAGAATCCAGAGTTTCGAGAAGATTGGGGATACTAAATTTTTCGCCCAAAAAAAAAAAACGTAAGGGGTAACACTGTCGTTTTTTTTTTCGGGTCGAAATTTTGAGTTTCGATATCTCAGCTCTGGAAGGGTCTAGAGCCTCCATTTTTGCACTCAGGTGTAAGTCTCAGTGCCCTCTATCAGAATCCAGAGTTTCGAGAAGATTGGGGATACTTAATTTTTCGCCCAAAAAAAAAAAACGTAAGGGGTAACACTGTCGTTTTTTTTTCGGGTCGAAATTTTGAGTTTCGATATCTCAGCTCTGGAAGGGTCTAGAGCCTCCATTTTTGCACTCAGGTGTAAGTCTCAGTGCCCTCTATCAGAATCCAGAGTTTCGAGAAGATTGGGGATACTTAATTTTTCGCCCCAAAAAAAAAAAACGTAAGGGGTAACACTGTCGTTTTTTTTTCGGGTCGAAATTTTGAGTTTCGATATCTCAGCTCGGGAAGGGTCTAGAGCCTCCATTTTTGCACTCAGGTGTAGTCTCAGTGCCCTCTATCAGAATCCAGAGTTTCGAGAAGATTGGGGATACTTAATTTTTCGCCCAAAAAAAAAAACGTAAGGGGTAACACTGTCGTTTTTTTTTCGGGTCGAAATTTTGAGTTTCGATATCTCAGCTCTGGAAGGGTCTAGAGCCTCCATTTCTGCGCTCAGGTGTAAGTCTCAGTGCCCTCTATCAGAATCCAGAGTTTCGAGAAGATTGGGGATACTAAATTTTTCGCCCAAAAAAAAAAAACCGTAAGGGGTAACACTGTCGTTTTTTTTTCGGGTCGAAATTTTGAGTTTCGATATCTCAGCTCTGGAAGGGTCTAGAGCCTCCATTTTTGCACTCAGGTGTAAGTCTCAGTGCCCTCTATCAGAATCCAGAGTTTCGGGAAGATTGGGGATACTAAATTTTTCGCCCAAAAAAAAAAACGTAAGGGGTAACACTGTTGTTTTTTTTTCGGGTCGAAATTTTGAGTTTCGATATCTCAGCTCTGGAAGGGTCTAGAGCCTCCATTTTTGCACTCAGGTGTAAGTCTCAGTGCCCTCTATCAGAATCCAGAGTTTCGGGAAGATTGGGGATACTAAATTTTTCGCCCAAAAAAAAAAACGTAAGGGGTACCACTGTCGTTTTATTTTCGGGTCGAAATTTTGAGTTTCGATATCTCAGCTCTGGAAGGGTCTAGAGCCTCCATTTTTGCACTCAGGTGTAAGTCTCAGTGCCCTCTATCAGAATCCAGAGTTTCGAGAAGATTGGGGATACTAAATTTTTCGCCAAAAAAAAAAAAACGTAAGGGGTACCACTGTCGTTTTTTTTTTCGGGTCGAAATTTTGAGTTTCGATATCTCAGCTCTGGAAGGGTCTAGAGCCTCAATTTTTGCGCTCAGGTCTAAGTCTCATGGCCCTCTATCAGAATCCAGAGTTTCGAGAAGATTGGGGATACTTAATTTTTTGCCCAAAAAAAAACACGTAAGGGGTAACACTGTCGTTTTTTTTTCGGGTCGAAATTTTGAGTTTCGATATCTCAGCTCTGGAAGGGTCTAGAGCCTCCATTTTTGCACTCAGGTGTAAATCTCAGTGCCCTCTATCAGAATCCAGAGTTTCGAGAAGATTGGGGATACTAAATTTTTCGCCCAAAAAAAAAAAAAACCTAAGGGGTAACACTGTCGTTTTTTTTTTCGGGTCGAAATTTTGAGTTTCGATATCTCAGCTCTGGAAGGGTCTAGAGCCTCCATTTTTGCACTCAGGTGTAAGTCTCAGTGCCCTCTATCAGAATCCAGAGTTTCGAGAAGATTGGGGATACTTAATTTTTCGCCCAAAAAAAAAACGTAAGGGGTAACACTGTCGTTTTTTTTTCGGGTCGAAATTTTGAGTTTCGATATCTCAGCTCTGGAAGGGTCTAGAGCCTCAATTTTTGCGCTCAGGTGTAAGTCTCAGTGCCCTCTATCAGAATCCAGAGTTTCGAGAAGATTGGGGATACTAAATTTTTCGCCCAAAAAAAAAAAACGTAAGGGGTAACACTGTCGGTTTTTTTTCGGGTCGAAATTTTGAGTTTCGATATCTCAGCTCTGGAAGGGTCTAGAGCCTCCATTTTTGCACTCAGGTGTAAGTCTCAGTGCC
This sequence comes from Pimephales promelas, assembly GCF_988280905.1. NCBI lineage: Eukaryota > Metazoa > Chordata > Actinopteri > Cypriniformes > Leuciscidae > Pimephales > Pimephales promelas. Next base: position 920,126 of record NC_142774.1, read on the forward strand.
CTCTATCAGAATCCAGAGTTTCGAGAAGATTGGGGATACTTAATTTTTCGCCCAAAAAAAAAAAACGTAAGGGGTAACACTGTCGTTTTTTTTTCGGGTCGAAATTTTGAGTTTCGATATCTCAGCTCGGGAAGGGTCTAGAGCCTCCATTTTTGCACTCAGGTGTAAATCTCAGTGCCCTCTATCAGAATCCAGAGTTTCGAGAAGATTGGGGATACTAAATTTTTCGCCCAAAAAAAAAAAACGTAAGGGGTAACACTGTCGTTTTTTTTTCGGGTCGAAATTTTGAGTTTCGATATCTCAGCTCTGGAAGGGTCTAGAGCCTCAATTTTTGCGCTCAGGTCTAAGTCTCATGGCCCTCTATCAGAATCCAGAGTTTCGAGAAGATTGGGGATACTAAATTTTTTGCCCAAAAAAAAACACGTAAGGGGTAACACTGTCGTTTTTTTTTTCGGGTCGAAATTTTGAGTTTCGATATCTCAGCTCTGGAAGGGTCTAGAGCCTCCATTATTGCACTCAGGTGTAAGTCTCAGTGCCCTCTATCAGAATCCAGAGTTTCGAGAAGATTGGGGATACTAAATTTTTCGCCCAAAAAAAAAAAAAACCTAAGGGGTAACACTGTCGTTTTTTTTTCGGGTCGAAATTTTGAGTTTCGATATCTCAGCTCTGGAAGGGTCTAAAGCCTCCATTTTTGCACTCAGGTGTAAGTCTCAGTGCCCTCTATCAGAATCCAGAGTTTCGAGAAGATTGGGGATACTTAGTTTTTCGTCCAAAAAAAAAAACGTAAGGGGTAACACTGTCGGTTTTTTTTCGGGTCGAAATTTTGAGTTTCGATATCTCAGCTCTGGAAGGGTCTAGAGCCTCCATTTTTGCACTCAGGTGTAAGTCTCAGTGCCCTCTATCAGAATCCAGAGTTTCGAGAAGATTGGGGATACTTAATTTTTCGCCCCAAAAAAAAAAAACGTAAGGGGTAACACTGTCGTTTTTTTTTCGGGTCGAAATTTTGAGTTTCGATATCTCAGCTCGGGAAGGGTCTAGAGCCTCCATTTTTGCACTCAGGTGTAGTCTCAGTGCCCTCTATCAGAATCCAGAGTTTCGAGAAGATTGGGGATACTTAATTTTTCGCCCAAAAAAAAAAACGTAAGGGGTAACACTGTCGTTTTTTTTTCGGGTCGAAATTTTGAGTTTCGATATCTCAGCTCTGGAAGGGTCTAGAGCCTCCATTTCTGCGCTCAGGTGTAAGTCTCAGTGCCCTCTATCAGAATCCAGAGTTTCGAGAAGATTGGGGATACTAAATTTTTCGCCCAAAAAAAAAAAACGTAAGGGGTAACACTGTCGTTTTTTTTTCGGGTCGAAATTTTGAGTTTCGATATCTCAGCTCTGGAAGGGTCTAGAGCCTCCATTTTTGCACTCAGGTGTAAGTCTCAGTGCCCTCTATCAGAATCCAGAGTTTCGGGAAGATTGGGGATACTAAATTTTTCGCCCAAAAAAAAAAAAGTAAGGGGTAACACTGTTGTTTTTTTTTCGGGTCGAAATTTTGAGTTTCGATATCTCAGCTCTGGAAGGGTCTAGAGCCTCCATTTTTGCACTCAGGTGTAAGTCTCAGTGCCCTCTATCAGAATCCAGAGTTTCGGGAAGATTGGGGATACTAAATTTTTCGCCCAAAAAAAAAAACGTAAGGGGTACCACTGTCGTTTTATTTTCGGGTCGAAATTTTGAGTTTCGATATCTCAGCTCTGGAAGGGTCTAGAGCCTCCATTTTTGCACTCAGGTGTAAGTCTCAGTGCCCTCTATCAGAATCCAGAGTTTCGAGAAGATTGGGGATACTAAATTTTTCGCCAAAAAAAAAAAAACGTAAGGGGTACCACTGTCGTTTTTTTTTTCGGGTCGAAATTTTGAGTTTCGATATCTCAGCTCTGGAAGGGTCTAGAGCCTCAATTTTTGCGCTCAGGTCTAAGTCTCATGGCCCTCTATCAGAATCCAGAGTTTCGAGAAGATTGGGGATACTTAATTTTTTGCCCAAAAAAAAACACGTAAGGGGTAACACTGTCGTTTTTTTTTCGGGTCGAAATTTTGAGTTTCGATATCTCAGCTCTGGAAGGGTCTAGAGCCTCCATTTTTGCACTCAGGTGTAAGTCTCAGTGCCCTCTATCAGAATCCAGAGTTTCGAGAAGATTGGGGATACTAAATTTTTCGCCCAAAAAAAAAAACGTAAGGGGTAACACTGTCGTTTTTTTTTCGGGTCGAAATTTTGAGTTTCGATATCTCAGCTCTGGAAGGGTCTAGAGCCTCCATTTTTGCACTCAGGTGTAAATCTCAGTGCCCTCTATCAGAATCCAGAGTTTCGAGAAGATTGGGGATACTAAATTTTTCGCCCAAAAAAAAAAAAAATCTAAGGGGTAACACTGTCGTTTTTTTTTTCGGGTCGAAATTTTGAGTTTCGATATCTCAGCTCTGGAAGGGTCTAGAGCCTCCATTTTTGCACTCAGGTATAAGTCTCAGTGCCCTCTATCAGAATCCAGAGTTTCGAGAAGATTGGGGATACTTAATTTTTCGTCCAAAAAAAAAAACGTAAGGGGTAACACTGTCGTTTTTTTTTTTCGGGTCGAAATTTTGAGTTTCGATATCTCAGCTCTGGAAGGGTCTAGAGCCTCCATTTTTGCATTTAGGTGTAAGTCTCAGTGCCCTCTATCAGAATCCAGAGTTTCGAGAAGATTGGGGATACTTAGTTTTTCGCCCAAAAAAAAAAACGTAAGGGGTAACACTGTCGTTTTTTTTTCGGGTCGAAATTTTGAGTTTCGATATCTCAGCTCTGGAAGGGTCTAGAGCCTCCATTTTTGCACTCAGGTGTAAATCTCAGTGCCCTCTATCAGAATCCAGAGTTTCGAGAAGATTGGGGATACTAAATTTTTCGCCCAAAAAAAAAAAAACCTAAGGGGTAACACTGTCGTTTTTTTTTCGGGTCGAAATTTTGAGTTTCGATATCTCAGCTCTGGAAGGGTCTAGAGCTTCCATTTTTGCACTCAGGTATAAGTCTCAGTGCCCTCTATCAGAATCCAGAGTTTCGAGAAGATTGGGGATACTTAATTTTTCGTCCAAAAAAAAAAAAACGTAAGGGGTAACACTGTCGTTTTTTTTTCGGGTCGAAATTTTGAGTTTCGATATCTCAGCTCTGGAAGGGTCTAGAGCCTCCATTTTTGCACTCAGGTGTAAGTCTCAGTGCCCTCTATCAGAATCCAGAGTTTCGAGAAGATTGGAGATACTAAATTTTTCACCCCCCAAAAAAAAACGTAAGGAGTAACACTGTCGTTTTTTTTTCGGGTCGAAATTTTGAGTTTCGATATCTCAGCTCTGGAAGGGTCTAGAGCCTCAATTTTTACACTCAGGTGTAAGTCTCAGTGCTCTCTATCAGAATCCAGAGTTTCAAGAAGATTGGGGATACTTAATTTTTTGCCCAAAAAAAACGCGTAAGGGGTAACACTGTCGTTTTTTTTTTCGGGTCAAAATTTTGAGTTTCGATATCTCAGCTCTGGAAGGGTCTAGAGCCTCCATTTTTGCACTCAGGTGTAAATCTCAGTGCCCTCTATCAGAATCCAGAGTTTCGAGAAGATTGGGGATACTAAATTTTTCGCCCAAAAAAAAAAACGTAAGGGGTAACACTGTCGTTTTTTTTTTCGGGTCGAAATTTTGAGTTTCGATATCTCAGCTCTGGAAGGGTCTAAAGCCTCCATTTTTGCACTCAGGTGTAAGTCTCAGTGCCCTCTATCAGAATCCAGAGTTTCGAGAAGATCGGGGATACTTAATTTTTCGTCCAAAAAAAAAAAAACGTAAGGGGTAACACTGTCGTTTTTTTTTCGGGTCGAAATTTTGAGTTTCGATATCTCAGCTCTGGAAGGGTCTAGAGCCTCCATTTTTGCACTCAGGTGTAAGTCTCAGTGCCCTCTATCAGAATCCAGAGTTTCGAGAAGATTGGGGATACTTAATTTTTCGCCCAAAAAAAAAAAAACGTAAGGGGTAACACTGTCGTTTTTTTTTCGGGTCGAAATTTTGAGTTTCGATATCTCAGCTCTGGAAGGGTCTAGAGCCTCCATTTTTGCACTCAGGTATAAGTCTCAGTGCCCTCTATCAGAATCCAGAGTTTCGAGAAGATTGGGGATACAAAATTTTTCGCCCAAAAAAAAAAAACGTAAGGGGTAACACTGTCGTTTTTTTTTCGGGTCGAAATTTTGAGTTTCGATATCTCAGCTCTGGAAGGGTCTAGAGCCTCAATTTTTGCGCTCAGGTCTAAGTCTCATGGCCCTCTATCAGAATCCAGAGTTTCGAGAAGATTGGGGATACTAAATTTTTTGCCCAAAAAAAAACACGTAAGGGGTAACACTGTCGTTTTTTTTTCGGGTCGAAATTTTGAGTTTCGATATCTCAGCTCTGGAAGGGTCTAGAGCCTCCATTATTGCACTCAGGTGTAAGTCTCAGTGCCCTCTATCAGAATCCAGAGTTTCGAGAAGATTGGGGATACTAAATTTTTCGCCCAAAAAAAAAAAAAACCTAAGGGGTAACACTGTCGTTTTTTTTTCGGGTCGAAATTTTGAGTTTCGATATCTCAGCTCTGGAAGGGTCTAAAGCCTCCATTTTTGCACTCAGGTGTAAGTCTCAGTGCCCTCTATCAGAATCCAGAGTTTCGAGAAGATTGGGGATACTTAATTTTTCGTCCAAAAAAAAAAACGTAAGGGGTAACACTGTCGTTTTTTTTTCGGGTCGAAATTTTGAGTTTCGATATCTCAGCTCTGGAAGGGTCTAGAGCCTCCATTTTTGCACTCAGGTGTAAGTCTCAGTGCCCTCTATCAGAATCCAGAGTTTCGAGAAGATTGGGGATACTTAATTTTTCGCCCAAAAAAAAAAACGTAAGGGGTAACACTGTCGTTTTTTTTTTCGGGTCGAAATTTTGAGTTTCGATATCTCAGCTCGGGAAGGGTCTAGAGCCTCCATTTTTGCACTCAGGTGTAAGTCTCAGTGCCCTCTATCAGAATCCAGAGTTTCGAGAAGATTGGGGATACTTAATTTTTCGCCCAAAAAAAAAAACGTAAGGGGTAACACTGTCGTTTTTTTTTCGGGTCGAAATTTTGAGTTTCGATATCTCAGCTCGGGAAGGGTCTAGAGCCTCCATTTTTGCGCTCAGGTGTAAGTCTCAGTGCCCTCTATCAGAATCCAGAGTTTCGAGAAGATTGGGGATACTAAATTTTTCGCCCAAAAAAAAAAAACGTAAGGGGTAACACTGTCGTTTTTTTTTCGGGTCGAAATTTTGAGTTTCGATATCTCAGCTCTGGAAGGGTCTAGAGCCTCCATTTTTGCACTCAGGTGTAAGTCTCAGTGCCCTCTATCAGAATCCAGAGTTTCGAGAAGATTGGGCATACTTAATTTTTCGCCCCAAAAAAAAAAAACGTAAGGGGTAACACTGTCGTTTTTTTTTCGGGTCGAAATTTTGAGTTTCGATATCTCAGCTCGGGAAGGGTCTAGAGCCTCCATTTTTGCACTCAGGTGTAAGTCTCAGTGCCCTCTATCAGAATCCAGAGTTTCGAGAAGATTGGGGATACTTAATTTTTCGCCCAAAAAAAAAAACGTAAGGGGTAACACTGTCGTTTTTTTTTCGGGTCGAAATTTTGAGTTTCGATATCTCAGCTCTGGAAGGGTCCAAAGCCTCCATTTTTGCGCTCAGGTGTAAGTCTCAGTGCCCTCTATCAGAATCCAGAGTTTCGAGAAGATTGGGGATACTAAATTTTTCGCCCAAAAAAAAAAAACGTAAGGGGTAACACTGTCGTTTTTTTTTCGGGTCGAAATTTTGAGTTTCGATATCTCAGCTCTGGAAGGGTCTAGAGCCTCCATTTTTGCACTCAGGTGTAAGTCTCAGTGCCCTCTATCAGAATCCAGAGTTTCGAGAAGATTGGGGATACTTAATTTTTCGCCCAAAAAAAAAAAACGTAAGGGGTAACACTGTCGTTTTTTTTTCGGGTCGAAATTTTGAGTTTCGATATCTCAGCTCGGGAAGGGTCTAGAGCCTCCATTTTTGCACTCAGGTGTAAGTCTCAGTGCCCTCTATCAGAATCCAGAGTTTCGAGAAGATTGGGGATACTTAATTTTTCACCCAAAAAAAAAAAACGTAAGGGGTAACACTGTCGTTTTTTTTCGGGTCGAAATTTTGAGTTTCGATATCTCAGCTCTGGAAGGGTCTAGAGCCTCCATTTTTGCACTCAGGTGTAAGTCTCAGTGCCCTCTATCAGAATCCAGAGTTTCGAGAAGATTGGGGATACTTAATTTTTCGCCCCAAAAAAAAAAAACGTAAGGGGTAACACTGTCGTTTTTTTTTCGGGTCGAAATTTTGAGTTTCGATATCTCAGCTCGGGAAGGGTCTAGAGCCTCCATTTTTGCACTCAGGTGTAAGTCTCAGTGCCCTCTATCAGAATCTAGAGTTTCGAGAAGATTGGGGATACTTAATTTTTCGCCCAAAAAAAAAAACGTAAGGGGTAACACTGTCGTTTTTTTTTCGGGTCGAAATTTTGAGTTTCGATATCTCAGCTCTGGAAGGGTCTAGAGCCTCCATTTTTGCGCTCAGGTGTAAGTCTCAGTGCCCTCTATCAGAATCCAGAGTTTCGAGAAGATTGGGGATACTAAATTTTTCGCCCAAAAAAAAAAAACGTAAGGGGTAACACTGTCGTTTTTTTTTCGGGTCGAAATTTTGAGTTTCGATATCTCAGCTCTGGAAGGGTCTAGAGCCTCCATTTTTGCACTCAGGTGTAAGTCTCAGTGCCCTCTATCAGAATCCAGAGTTTCGGGAAGATTGGGGATACTAAATTTTTCGCCCAAAAAAAAAAACGTAAGGGGTACCACTGTCGTTTTATTTTCGGGTCGAAATTTTGAGTTTCGATATCTCAGCTCTGGAAGGGTCCAAAGCCTCCATTTTTGCGCTCAGGTGTAAGTCTCAGTGCCCTCTATCAGAATCCAGAGTTTCGAGAAGATTGGGGATACTAAATTTTTCGCCCAAAAAAAAAAAACGTAAGGGGTAACACTGTCGTTTTTTTTTCGGGTCGAAATTTTGAGTTTCGATATCTCAGCTCTGGAAGGGTCTAGAGCCTCCATTTTTGCACTCAGGTGTAAGTCTCAGTGCCCTCTATCAGAATCCAGAGTTTCGAGAAGATTGGGGATACTTAATTTTTCGTCCAAAAAAAAAAAACGTAAGGGGTAACACTGTCGTTTTTTTTTCGGGTCGAAATTTTGAGTTTCGATATCTCAGCTCGGGAAGGGTCTAGAGCCTCCATTTTTGCACTCAGGTGTAAGTCTCAGTGCCCTCTATCAGAATCCAGAGTTTCGAGAAGATTGGGGATACTTAATTTTTCGCCCAAAAAAAAAAACGTAAGGGGTAACACTGTCGTTTTTTTTTCGGGTCGAAATTTTGAGTTTCGATATCTCAGCTCTGGAAGGGTCTAGAGCCTCAATTTTTGCGCTCAGGTGTAAGTCTCAGTGCCCTCTATCAGAATCCAGAGTTTCGAGAAGATTGGGGATACTAAATTTTTCGCCCAAAAAAAAAAACGTAAGGGGTAACACTGTCGGTTTTTTTTCGGGTCGAAATTTTGAGTTTCGATATCTCAGCTCTGGAAGGGTCTAGAGCCTCCATTTTTGCACTCAGGTGTAAGTCTCAGTGCCCTCTATCAGAATCCAGAGTTTCGAGAAGATTGGGGATACTTAATTTTTCGCCCAAAAAAAAAAAACGTAAGGGGTAACACTGTCGTTTTTTTTTCGGGTCGAAATTTTGAGTTTCGATATCTCAGCTCGGGAAGGGTCTAGAGCCTCCATTTTTGCACTCAGGTGTAAGTCTCAGTGCCCTCTATCAGAATCCAGAGTTTCCAGGAAGATTGGGGATACTTAATTTTTCGCCCAAAAAAAAAAAAACGTAAGGGGTAACACTGTCGTTTTTTTTTCGGGTCGAAATTTTGAGTTTCGATATCTCAGCTCTGGAAGGGTCTAGAGCCTCCATTTTTGCGCTCAGGTGTAAGTCTCAGTGCCCTCTATCAGAATCCAGAGTTTCGAGAAGATTGGGGGATACTAAATTTTTCGCCCAAAAAAAAAAAACGTAAGGGGTAACACTGTCGTTTTTTTTTTCGGGTCGAAATTTTGAGTTTCGATATCTCAGCTCTGGAAGGGTCTAGAGCCTCCATTTTTGCACTCAGGTGTAAGTCTCAGTGCCCTCTATCAGAATCCAGAGTTTCGAGAAGATTGGGGATACTAAATTTTTCGCCCAAAAAAAAACAAAACGTAAGGGGTAACACTGTCGTTTTTTTTTCGGGTCGAAATTTTGAGTTTCGATATCTCAGCTCTGGAAGGGTCTAGAGCCTCCATTTTTGCACTCAGGTGTAAGTCTCAGTGCCCTCTATCAGAATCCAGAGTTTCGGGAAGATTGGGGATACTAAATTTTTCGCCCAAAAAAAAAAACGTAAGGGGTACCACTGTCGTTTTATTTTCGGGTCGAAATTTTGAGTTTCGATATCTCAGCTCTGGAAGGGTCTAGAGCCTCCATTTTTGCACTCAGGTGTAAGTCTCAGTGCCCTCTATCAGAATCCAGAGTTTCGAGAAGATTGGGGATACTAAATTTTTCACCCAAAAAAAAAAACGTAAGGGGTACCACTGTCGTTTTTTTTTTCGGGTCGAAATTTTGAGTTTCGATATCTCAGCTCTGGAAGGGTCTAGAGCCTCAATTTTTGCGCTCAGGTCTAAGTCTCATGGCCCTCTATCAGAATCCAGAGTTTCGAGAAGATTGGGGATACTTAATTTTTTGCCCAAAAAAAACACGTAAGGGGTAATACTGTCGTTTTTTTTTTCGGGTCGAAATTTTGAGTTTCGATATCTCAGCTCTGGAAGGGTCTAGAGCCTCCATTTTTGCACTCAGGTGTAAGTCTCAGTGCCCTCTATCAGAATCCAGAGTTTCGAGAAGATTGGGGATACTAAATTTTTCACCCAAAAAAAAAAAAGGTAAGGGGTAACACTGTCGTTTTTTTTTTCGGGTCGAAATTTTGAGTTTCGATATCTCAGCTCTGGAAGGGTCTAGAGCCTCCATTTTTGCACTCAGGTGTAAATCTCAGTGCCCTCTATCAGAATCCAGAGTTTCGAGAAGATTGGGGATACTAAATTTTTCGCCCAAAAAAAAAAAAAACCTAAGGGGTAACACTGTCGTTTTTTTTTCGGGTCGAAATTTTGAGTTTCGATATCTCAGCTCTGGAAGGGTCTAGAGCCTCCATTTTTGCACTCAGGTATAAGTCTCAGTGCCCTCTATCAGAATCCAGAGTTTCGAGAAGATTGGGGATACTAAATTTTTCGCCCAAAAAAAAAAACGTAAGGGGTAACACTGTTGTTTTTTTTTCGGGTCGAAATTTTGAGTTTCGATATCTCAGCTCTGGAAGGGTCTAGAGCCTCCATTTTTGCACTCAGGTGTAAGTCTCAGTGCCCTCTATCAGAATCCAGAGTTTCGAGAAGATTGGGGATACTAAATTTTTCGCCCAAAAAAAAAAAACGTAAGGGGTAACACTGTCGTTTTTTTTTCGGGTTGAAATTTTGAGTTTCGATATCTCAGCTCTGGAAGGGTCTAGAGCCTCCATTTTTGCACTCAGGTGTAAGTCTCAGTGCCCTCTATCAGAATCCAGAGCTTCGAGAAGATTGGGGATACTAAATTTTTCGCCCCCCCCAAAAAAACGTAAGGGGTAACACTGTCGTTTTTTTTTCGGGTCGAAATTTTGAGTTTCGATATCTCAGCTCTGGAAGGGTCTAGAGCCTCAATTTTTACACTCAGGTGTAAGTCTCAGTGCTCTCTATCAGAATCCAGAGTTTCGAGAAGATTGGGGATACTTAATTTTTTGCCCAAAAAAAAACGCGTAAGGGGTAACACTGTCGTTTTTTTTTTCAGGTCGAAATTTTGAGTTTCGATATCTCAGCTCTGGAAGGGTCTAAAGCCTCCATTTTTGCACTCAGGTGTAAATCTCAGTGCCCTCTATCAGAATCCAGAGTTTCGAGAAGATTGGAGATACTAAATTTTTCGCCCAAAAAAAAAAAACGTAAGGGGTAACACTGTCGTTTTTTTTTCGGGTCGAAATTTTGAGTTTCGATATCTCAGCTCTGGAAGGGTCTAGAGCCTCCATTTTTGCACTCAGGTGTAAGTCTCAGTGCCCTCTATCAGAATCCAGAGTTTCGGGAAAATTGGGGATACTAAATTTTTCGCCCAAAAAAAAAAACGTAAGGGGTAACACTGTCGTTTTTTTTTCGGGTCGAAATTTTGAGTTTCGATATCTCAGCTCTGGAAGGGTCTAGAGCCTCCATTTTTGCACTCAGGTGTAAGTCTCAGTGCCCTCTATCAGAATCCAGAGTTTCGGGAAGATTGGGGATACTAAATTTTTCGCCCAAAAAAAAAAAACGTAAGGGGTACCACTGTCGTTTTATTTTCGGGTCGAAATTTTGAGTTTCGATATCTCAGCTCTGGAAGGGTCTAGAGCCTCCATTTTTGCGCTCAGGTGTAAGTCTCAGTGCCCTCTATCAGAATCCAGAGTTTCGAGAAGATTGGGGATACTAAATTTTTCGCCCAAAAAAAAAAAAACGTAAGGGGTAACACTGTCGTTTTTTTTTCGGGTCGAAATTTTGAGTTTCGATATCTCAGCTCTGGAAGGGTCTAGAGCATCCATTTTTGCACTCAGGTGTAAGTCTCAGTGCCCTCTATCAGAATCCAGAGTTTCGAGAAGATTGGGGATACTAAATTTTTCGCCCAAAAAAAAAAACGTAAGGGGTAACACTGTTGTTTTTTTTTCGGGTCGAAATTTTGAGTTTCGATATCTCAGCTCTGGAAGGGTCTAGAGCCTCCATTTTTGCACTCAGGTGTAAGTCTCAGTGCCCTCTATCAGAATCCAGAGTTTCGAGAAGATTGGGGATACTAAATTTTTCGCCCCCCCCAAAAAAACGTAAGGGGTAACACTGTCGTTTTTTTTTCGGGTCGAAATTTTGAGTTTCGATATCTCAGCTCTGGAAGGGTCTAGAGCCTCCATTTTTGCACTCAGGTGTAAGTCTCAGTGCCCTCTATCAGAATCCAGAGTTTCGGGAAGATTGGGGATACTAAATTTTTCGCCCAAAAAAAAAAAACGTAAGGGGTACCACTGTCGTTTTATTTTCGGGTCGAAATTTTGAGTTTCGATATCTCAGCTCTGGAAGGGTCTAGAGCCTCCATTTTTGCGCTCAGGTGTAAGTCTCAGTGCCCTCTATCAGAATCCAGAGTTTCGAGAAGATTGGGGATACTAAATTTTTCGCCCAAAAAAAAAAAAACGTAAGGGGTAACACTGTCGTTTTTTTTTCGGGTCGAAATTTTGAGTTTCGATATCTCAGCTCGGGAAGGGTCTAGAGCCTCCATTTTTGCACTCAGGTGTAAGTCTCAGTGCCCTCTATCAGAATCCAGAGTTTCGAGAAGATTGGGGATACTTAATTTTTCGCCCAAAAAAAAAAACGTAAGGGGTAACACTGTCGTTTTTTTTTCGGGTCGAAATTTTGAGTTTCGATATCTCAGCTCTGGAAGGGTCTAGAGCCTCCATTTTTGTGCTCAGGTGTAAGTCTCAGTGCCCTCTATCAGAATCCAGAGTTTCGAGAAGATTGGGGATACTAAATTTTTCGCCCCAAAAAAAAAAACGTAAGGGGTAACACTGTCGTTTTTTTTTCGGGTCGAAATTTTGAGTTTCGATATCTCAGCTCTGGAAGGGTCTAGAGCCTCCATTTTTGCACTCAGGTGTAAGTCTCAGTGCCCTCTATCAGAATCCAGAGTTTCGAGAAGATTGGGGATACTTAATTTTTCGCCCAAAAAAAAAAACGTAAGGGGTAACACTGTCGTTTTTTTTTCGGGTCGAAATTTTGAGTTTCGATATCTCAGCTCTGGAAGGGTCTAGAGCCTCCATTTTTGCACTCAGGTGTAAGTCTCAGTGCCCTCTATCAGAATCCAGAGTTTCGAGAAGATTGGGGATACTTAATTTTTCGCCCAAAAAAAAAAACCGTAAGGGGTAACACTGTCGTTTTTTTTTCGGGTCGAAATTTTGAGTTTCGATATCTCAGCTCGGGAAGGGTCTAGAGCCTCCATTTTTGCACTCAGGTGTAAGTCTCAGTGCCCTCTATCAGAATCCAGAGTTTCGAGAAGATTGGGGATACTTAATTTTTCGCCCAAAAAAAAAAACGTAAGGGGTAACACTGTCGTTTTTTTTTCGGGTCGAAATTTTGAGTTTCGATATCTCAGCTCTGGAAGGGTCTAGAGCCTCCATTTTTGCGCTCAGGTGTAAGTCTCAGTGCCCTCTATCAGAATCCAGAGTTTCGAGAAGATTGGGGATAATAAATTTTTCGCCCAAAAAAAAAACGTAAGGGGTAACACTGTCGTTTTATTTTCGGGTCGAAATTTTGAGTTTCGATATCTCAGCTCTGGAAGGGTCTAGAGCCTCCATTTTTGCACTCAGGTGTAAGTCTCAGTGCCCTCTATCAGAATCCAGAGTTTCGAGAAGATTGGGGATACTAAATTTTTCGCCCAAAAAAAAAAAAACGTAAGGGGTAACACTGTCGTTTTTTTTTCGGGTCGAAATTTTGAGTTTCGATATCTCAGCTCTGGAAGGGTCTAGAGCCTCCATTTTTGCACTCAGGTGTAAGTCTTAGTGCCCTCTATCAGAATCCAGAGTTTCGAGAAGATTGGGGATACTAAATTTTTCACCCAAAAAAAAAAAAACGTAAGGGGTAACACTGTCGTTTTTTTTTCGGGTCGAAATTTTGAGTTTCGATATCTCAGCTCTGGAAGGGTCAAGAGCCTCCATTTTTGCACTCAGGTGTAAGTCTCAGTGCCCTCTATCAGAATCCAGAGTTTCGGGAAGATTGGGGATACTAAATTTTTCGCCCAAAAAAAAAAACGTAAGGGGTAACACTGTCGTTTTTTTTTTCGGGTCGAAATTTTGAGTTTCGATATCTCAGCTCTGGAAGGGTCTAGAGCCTCCATTTTTGCACTCAGGTGTAAGTCTCAGTGCCCTCTATCAGAATCCAGAGTTTCGGGAAGATTGGGGATACTACATTTTTCGCCCAAAAAAAAAAACGTAAGGGGTACCACTGTCGTTTTTTTTTCGGGTCGAAATTTTGAGTTTCGATATCTCAGCTCTGGAAGGGTCTAGAGCCTCCATTTTTGCACTCAGGTGTAAGTCTCAGTGCCCTCTATCAGAATCCAGAGTTTCGGGAAGATTGGGGATACTAAATTTTTCGCCCAAAAAAAAAAAACGTAAGGGGTACCACTGTCGTTTTATTTTCGGGTCGAAATTTTGAGTTTCGATATCTCAGCTCTGGAAGGGTCTAGAGCCTCCATTTTTGCACTCAGGTGTAAGTCTCAGTGCCCTCTATCAGAATCCAGAGTTTCGAGAAGATTGGGGATACTAAATTTTTCACCCAAAAAAAAAAAACGTAAGGGGTACCACTGTCGTTTTTTTTTTCGGGTCGAAATTTTGAGTTTCGATATCTCAGCTCTGGAAGGGTCTAGAGCCTCAATTTTTGCGCTCAGGTCTAAGTCTCATGGCCCTCTATCAGAATCCAGAGTTTCGAGAAGATTGGGGATACTTAATTTTTTGCCCAAAAAAAAACACGTAAGGGGTAACACTGTCGTTTTTTTTTCGGGTCGAAATTTTGAGTTTCGATATCTCAGCTCTGGAAGGGTCTAGAGCCTCCATTTTTGCACTCAGGTGTAAGTCTCAGTGCCCTCTATCAGAATCCAGAGTTTCGAGAAGATTGGGGATACTAAATTTTTCGCCCAAAAAAAAAAACGTAAGGGGTAACACTGTCGTTTTTTTTTCGGGTCGAAATTTTGAGTTTCGATATCTCAGCTCTGGAAGGGTCTAGAGCCTCCATTTTTGCACTCAGGTGTAAATCTCAGTGCCCTCTATCAGAATCCAGAGTTTTGAGAAGATTGGGGATACTAAATTTTTCGCCCAAAAAAAAAAAAACCTAAGGGGTAACACTGTCGTTTTTTTTTTCGGGTCGAAATTTTGAGTTTCGATATCTCAGCTCTGGAAGGGTCTAGAGCCTCCATTTTTGCACTCAGGTATAAGTCTCAGTGCCCTCTATCAGAATCCAGAGTTTCGAGAAGATTGGGGATACTTAATTTTTCGTCCAAAAAAAAAAACGTAAGGGGTAACACTGTCGTTTTTTTTTTCGGGTCGAAATTTTGAGTTTCGATATCTCAGCTCTGGAAGGGTCTAGAGCCTCCATTTTTGCACTCAGGTGTAAGTCTCAGTGCCCTCTACCAGAATCCAGAGTTTCGAGAAGATTGGGGATACTTAATTTTTCGCCCAAAAAAAAAAAACGTAAGGGGTAACACTGTCGTTTTTTTTTCGGGTCGAAATTTTGAGTTTCGATATCTCAGCTCTGGAAGGGTCTAGAGCCTCCATTTTTGCACTCAGGTGTAAGTCTCAGTGCCCTCTATCAGAATCCAGAGTTTCGAGAAGATTGGGGATACTAAATTTTTCGCCCAAAAAAAAAAAACGTAAGGGGTAACACTGTCGTTTTTTTTTCGGGTCGAAATTTTGAGTTTCGATATCTCAGCTCTGGAAGGGTCTAGAGCCTCCATTTTTGCACTCAGGTGTAAATCTCAGTGCCCTCTATCAGAATCCAGAGTTTCGAGAAGATTGGGGATACTAAATTTTTCGCCCAAAAAAAAAAAACGTAAGGGGTAACACTGTCGTTTTTTTTTCGGGTCGAAATTTTGAGTTTCGATATCTCAGCTCTGGAAGGGTCTAGAGCCTCCATTTTTGCACTCAGGTGTAAGTCTCAGTGCCCTCTATCAGAATCCAGAGTTTCGAGAAGATTGGGGATACTTAATTTTTCGCCCAAAAAAAAAAACGTAAGGGGTAACACTGTCGTTTTTTTTTCGGGTCGAAATTTTGAGTTTCGATATCTCAGCTCTGGAAGGGTCTAGAGCCTCCATTTTTGCACTCAGGTATAAGTCTCAGTGCCCTCTATCAGAATCCAGAGTTTCGAGAAGATTGGGGATACTTAATTTTTCGTCCAAAAAAAAAAACGTAAGGGGTAACACTGTCGTTTTTTTTTCGGGTCGAAATTTTGAGTTTCGATATCTCAGCTCTGGAAGGGTCTAGAGCCTCCATTTTTGCACTCAGGTGTAAGTCTCAGTGCCCTCTATCAGAATCCAGAGTTTCGAGAAGATTGGGGATACTTAATTTTTCGCCCAAAAAAAAAAACGTAAGGGGTAACACTGTCGTTTTTTTTTCGGGTCGAAATTTTGAGTTTCGATATCTCAGCTCTGGAAGGGTCTAGAGCCTCCATTTTTGCACTCAGGTATAAGTCTCAGTGCCCTCTATCAGAATCCAGAGTTTCGAGAAGATTGGGGATACTAAATTTTTCGCCCAAAAAAAAAAACGTAAGGGGTAACACTGTTGTTTTTTTTTCGGGTTGAAATTTTGAGTTTCGATATCTCAGCTCTGGAAGGGTCTAGAGCCTCCATTTTTGCACTCAGGTGTAAGTCTCAGTGCCCTCTATCAGAATCCAGAGTTTCGAGAAGATTGGGGATACTAAATTTTTCGCCCCCCAAAAAAAACGTAAGGGGTAACACTGTCGTTTTTTTTTCGGGTTGAAATTTTGAGTTTCGATATCTCAGCTCTGGAAGGGTCTAGAGCCTCCATTTTTGCACTCAGGTGTAAGTCTCAGTGCCCTCTATCAGAATCCAGAGTTTCGAGAAGATTGGGGATACTAAATTTTTCGCCCCCCCCAAAAAAACGTAAGGGGTAACACTGTCGTTTTTTTTTCGGGTCGAAATTTTGAGTTTCGATATCTCAGCTCGGGAAGGGTCTAGAGCCTCCATTTTTGCACTCAGGTGTAAGTCTCAGTGCCCTCTATCAGAATCCAGAGTTTCGAGAAGATTGGGGATACTTAATTTTTCGCCCAAAAAAAAAAACGTAAGGGGTAACACTGTCGTTTTTTTTTCGGGTCGAAATTTTGAGTTTCGATATCTCAGCTCTGGAAGGGTCTAGAGCCTCAATTTTTGCGCTCAGGTGTAAGTCTCAGTGCCCTCTATCAGAATCCAGAGTTTCGAGAAGATTGGGGATACTAAATTTTTCGCCCAAAAAAATAAAACGTAAGGGGTAACACTGTCGGTTTTTTTTCGGGTCGAAATTTTGAGTTTCGATATCTCAGCTCTGGAAGGGTCTAGAGCCTCCATTTTTGCACTCAGGTGTAAGTCTCAGTGCCCTCTATCAGAATCCAGAGTTTCGAGAAGATTGGGGATACTTAATTTTTCGCCCAAAAAAAAAAAACGTAAGGGGTAACACTGTCGTTTTTTTTTCGGGTCGAAATTTTGAGTTTCGATATCTCAGCTCGGGAAGGGTCTAGAGCCTCCATTTTTGCACTCAGGTGTAAGTCTCAGTGCCCTCTATCAGAATCCAGAGTTTCGAGAAGATTGGGGATACTTAATTTTTCGCCCAAAAAAAAAAAACGTAAGGGGTAACACTGTCGTTTTTTTTTCGGGTCGAAATTTTGAGTTTCGATATCTCAGCTCGGGAAGGGTCTAGAGCCTCCATTTTTGCACTCAGGTGTAAGTCTCAGTGCCCTCTATCAGAATCCAGAGTTTCGAGAAGATTGGGGATACTTAATTTTTCGCCCAAAAAAAAAAACGTAAGGGGTAACACTGTCGTTTTTTTTTCGGGTCGAAATTTTGAGTTTCGATATCTCAGCTCTGGAAGGGTCTAGAGCCTCAATTTTTGCGCTCAGGTGTAAGTCTCAGTGCCCTCTATCAGAATCCAGAGTTTCGAGAAGATTGGGGATACTAAATTTTTCGCCCAAAAAAAAAAAACGTAAGGGGTAACACTGTCGGTTTTTTTTCGGGTCGAAATTTTGAGTTTCGATATCTCAGCTCTGGAAGGGTCTAGAGCCTCCATTTTTGCACTCAGGTGTAAGTCTCAGTGCCCTCTATCAGAATCCAGAGTTTTGAGAAGATTGGGGATACTTAATTTTTCGCCCAAAAAAAAAAAACGTAAGGGGTAACACTGTCGTTTTTTTTTCGGGTCGAAATTTTGAGTTTCGATATCTCAGCTCGGGAAGGGTCTAGAGCCTCCATTTTTGCACTCAGGTGTAAGTCTCAGTGCCCTCTATCAGAATCCAGAGTTTCCAGGAAGATTGGGGATACTTAATTTTTCGCCCAAAAAAAAAAAACGTAAGGGGTAACACTGTCGTTTTTTTTTCGGGTCGAAATTTTGAGTTTCGATATCTCAGCTCTGGAAGGGTCTAGAGCCTCCATTTTTGCGCTCAGGTGTAAGTCTCAGTGCCCTCTATCAGAATCCAGAGTTTCGAGAAGATTGGGGGATACTAAATTTTTCGCCCAAAAAAAAAAAACGTAAGGGGTAACACTGTCGTTTTTTTTTTCGGGTCGAAATTTTGAGTTTCGATATCTCAGCTCTGGAAGGGTCTAGAGCCTCCATTTTTGCACTCAGGTGTAAGTCTCAGTGCCCTCTATCAGAATCCAGAGTTTCGAGAAGATTGGGGATACTAAATTTTTCGCCCAAAAAAAAACAAAACGTAAGGGGTAACACTGTCGTTTTTTTTTCGGGTCGAAATTTTGAGTTTCGATATCTCAGCTCTGGAAGGGTCTAGAGCCTCCATTTTTGCACTCAGGTGTAAGTCTCAGTGCCCTCTATCAGAATCCAGAGTTTCGGGAAGATTGGGGATACTAAATTTTTCGCCCAAAAAAAAAAAACGTAAGGGGTACCACTGTCGTTTTATTTTCGGGTCGAAATTTTGAGTTTCGATATCTCAGCTCTGGAAGGGTCTAGAGCCTCCATTTTTGCACTCAGGTGTAAGTCTCAGTGCCCTCTATCAGAATCCAGAGTTTCGAGAAGATTGGGGATACTAAATTTTTCACCCAAAAAAAAAAACGTAAGGGGTACCACTGTCGTTTTTTTTTTCGGGTCGAAATTTTGAGTTTCGATATCTCAGCTCTGGAAGGGTCTAGAGCCTCAATTTTTGCGCTCAGGTCTAAGTCTCATGGCCCTCTATCAGAATCCAGAGTTTCGAGAAGATTGGGGATACTTAATTTTTTGCCCAAAAAAAACACGTAAGGGGTAATACTGTCGTTTTTTTTTCGGGTCGAAATTTTGAGTTTCGATATCTCAGCTCTGGAAGGGTCTAGAGCCTCCATTTTTGCACTCAGGTGTAAGTCTCAGTGCCCTCTATCAGAATCCAGAGTTTCGAGAAGATTGGGGATACTAAATTTTTCACCCAAAAAAAAAAAAGGTAAGGGGTAACACTGTCGTTTTTTTTTTCGGGTCGAAATTTTGAGTTTCGATATCTCAGCTCTGGAAGGGTCTAGAGCCTCCATTTTTGCACTCAGGTGTAAATCTCAGTGCCCTCTATCAGAATCCAGAGTTTCGAGAAGATTGGGGATACTAAATTTTTCACCCAAAAAAAAAAAAGGTAAGGGGTAACACTGTCGTTTTTTTTTTCGGGTCGAAATTTTGAGTTTCGATATCTCAGCTCTGGAAGGGTCTAGAGCCTCCATTTTTGCACTCAGGTGTAAGTCTCAGTGCCCTCTATCAGAATCCAGAGTTTCGAGAAGATTGGGGATACTTAATTTTTCGCCCAAAAAAAAAAACGTAAGGGGTAACACTGTCGTTTTTTTTTCGGGTCGAAATTTTGAGTTTCGATATCTCAGCTCTGGAAGGGTCTAGAGCCTCAATTTTTGCGCTCAGGTGTAAGTCTCAGTGCCCTCTATCAGAATCCAGAGTTTCGAGAAGATTGGGGATACTAAATTTTTCGCCCAAAAAAAAAAAACGTAAGGGGTAACACTGTCGGTTTTTTTTCGGGTCGAAATTTTGAGTTTCGATATCTCAGCTCTGGAAGGGTCTAGAGCCTCCATTTTTGCACTCAGGTGTAAGTCTCAGTGCCCTCTATCAGAATCCAGAGTTTCGAGAAGATTGGGGATACTTAATTTTTCGCCCAAAAAAAAAAAACGTAAGGGGTAACACTGTCGTTTTTTTTTCGGGTCGAAATTTTGAGTTTCGATATCTCAGCTCGGGAAGGGTCTAGAGCCTCCATTTTTGCACTCAGGTGTAAGTCTCAGTGCCCTCTATCAGAATCCAGAGTTTCCAGGAAGATTGGGGATACTTAATTTTTCGCCCAAAAAAAAAAAACGTAAGGGGTAACACTGTCGTTTTTTTTTCGGGTCGAAATTTTGAGTTTCGATATCTCAGCTCTGGAAGGGTCTAGAGCCTCCATTTTTGCGCTCAGGTGTAAGTCTCAGTGCCCTCTATCAGAATCCAGAGTTTCGAGAAGATTGGGGGATACTAAATTTTTCGCCCAAAAAAAAAAAACGTAAGGGGTAACACTGTCGTTTTTTTTTTCGGGTCGAAATTTTGAGTTTCGATATCTCAGCTCTGGAAGGGTCTAGAGCCTCCATTTTTGCACTCAGGTGTAAGTCTCAGTGCCCTCTATCAGAATCCAGAGTTTCGAGAAGATTGGGGATACTAAATTTTTCGCCCAAAAAAAAACAAAACGTAAGGGGTAACACTGTCGTTTTTTTTTCGGGTCGAAATTTTGAGTTTCGATATCTCAGCTCTGGAAGGGTCTAGAGCCTCCATTTTTGCACTCAGGTGTAAGTCTCAGTGCCCTCTATCAGAATCCAGAGTTTCGGGAAGATTGGGGATACTAAATTTTTCGCCCAAAAAAAAAAAACGTAAGGGGTACCACTGTCGTTTTATTTTCGGGTCGAAATTTTGAGTTTCGATATCTCAGCTCTGGAAGGGTCTAGAGCCTCCATTTTTGCACTCAGGTGTAAGTCTCAGTGCCCTCTATCAGAATCCAGAGTTTCGAGAAGATTGGGGATACTAAATTTTTCACCCAAAAAAAAAAACGTAAGGGGTACCACTGTCGTTTTTTTTTTCGGGTCGAAATTTTGAGTTTCGATATCTCAGCTCTGGAAGGGTCTAGAGCCTCAATTTTTGCGCTCAGGTCTAAGTCTCATGGCCCTCTATCAGAATCCAGAGTTTCGAGAAGATTGGGGATACTTAATTTTTTGCCCAAAAAAAACACGTAAGGGGTAATACTGTCGTTTTTTTTTCGGGTCGAAATTTTGAGTTTCGATATCTCAGCTCTGGAAGGGTCTAGAGCCTCCATTTTTGCACTCAGGTGTAAGTCTCAGTGCCCTCTATCAGAATCCAGAGTTTCGAGAAGATTGGGGATACTAAATTTTTCACCCAAAAAAAAAAAAAGGTAGGGGGTAACACTGTCGTTTTTTTTTTCGGGTCGAAATTTTGAGTTTCGATATCTCAGCTCTGGAAGGGTCTAGAGCCTCCATTTTTGCACTCAGGTGTAAATCTCAGTGCCCTCTATCAGAATCCAGAGTTTCGAGAAGATTGGGGATACTAAATTTTTCGCCCAAAAAAAAAAAAACCTAAGGGGTAACACTGTCGTTTTTTTTTCGGGTCGAAATTTTGAGTTTCGATATCTCAGCTCTGGAAGGGTCTAGAGCCTCCATTTTTGCACTCAGGTATAAGTCTCAGTGCCCTCTATCAGAATCCAGAGTTTCGAGAAGATTGGGGATACTAAATTTTTCGCCCAAAAAAAAAAACGTAAGGGGTAACACTGTTGTTTTTTTTTCGGGTCGAAATTTTGAGTTTCGATATCTCAGCTCTGGAAGGGTCTAGAGCCTCCATTTTTGCACTCAGTGCCCTCTATCAGAATCCAGAGTTTCGAGAAGATTGGGGATACTAAATTTTTCGCCCAAAAAAAAAAAACGTAAGGGGTAACACTGTCGTTTTTTTTTCGGGTTGAAATTTTGAGTTTCGATATCTCAGCTCTGGAAGGGTCTAGAGCCTCCATTTTTGCACTCAGGTGTAAGTCTCAGTGCCCTCTATCAGAATCCAGAGTTTCGAGAAGATTGGGGATACTAAATTTTTCGCCCCCCCCAAAAAAACGTAAGGGGTAACACTGTCGTTTTTTTTTCGGGTCGAAATTTTGAGTTTCGATATCTCAGCTCTGGAAGGGTCTAGAGCCTCAATTTTTACACTCAGGTGTAAGTCTCAGTGCTCTCTATCAGAATCCAGAGTTTCGAGAAGATTGGGGATACTTAATTTTTTGCCCAAAAAAAAACGCGTAAGGGGTAACACTGTCGTTTTTTTTTTCAGGTCGAAATTTTGAGTTTCGATATCTCAGCTCTGGAAGGGTCTAAAGCCTCCATTTTTGCACTCAGGTGTAAATCTCAGTGCCCTCTATCAGAATCCAGAGTTTCGAGAAGATTGGAGATACTAAATTTTTCGCCCAAAAAAAAAAAACGTAAGGGGTAACACTGTCGTTTTTTTTTCGGGTCGAAATTTTGAGTTTCGATATCTCAGCTCTGGAAGGGTCTAGAGCCTCCATTTTTGCACTCAGGTGTAAGTCTCAGTGCCCTCTATCAGAATCCAGAGTTTCGGGAAAATTGGGGATACTAAATTTTTCGCCCAAAAAAAAAAACGTAAGGGGTAACACTGTCGTTTTTTTTTCGGGTCGAAATTTTGAGTTTCGATATCTCAGCTCTGGAAGGGTCTAGAGCCTCCATTTTTGCACTCAGGTGTAAGTCTCAGTGCCCTCTATCAGAATCCAGAGTTTCGGGAAGATTGGGGATACTAAATTTTTCGCCCAAAAAAAAAAACGTAAGGGGTACCACTGTCGTTTTATTTTCGGGTCGAAATTTTGAGTTTCGATATCTCAGCTCTGGAAGGGTCTAGAGCCTCCATTTTTGCGCTCAGGTGTAAGTCTCAGTGCCCTCTATCAGAATCCAGAGTTTCGAGAAGATTGGGGATACTAAATTTTTCGCCCAAAAAAAAAAAACGTAAGGGGTAACACTGTCGTTTTTTTTTCGGGTCGAAATTTTGAGTTTCGATATCTCAGCTCTGGAAGGGTCTAGAGCCTCCATTTTTGCACTCAGGTGTAAGTCTCAGTGCCCTCTATCAGAATCCAGAGTTTCGAGAAGATTGGGGATACTAAATTTTTCGCCCAAAAAAAAAAACGTAAGGGGTAACACTGTTGTTTTTTTTTCGGGTCGAAATTTTGAGTTTCGATATCTCAGCTCTGGAAGGGTCTAGAGCCTCCATTTTTGCACTCAGGTGTAAGTCTCAGTGCCCTCTATCAGAATCCAGAGTTTCGAGAAGATTGGGGATACTAAATTTTTCGCCCCCCCCAAAAAAACGTAAGGGGTAACACTGTCGTTTTTTTTTCGGGTCGAAATTTTGAGTTTCGATATCTCAGCTCTGGAAGGGTCTAGAGCCTCCATTTTTGCACTCAGGTGTAAGTCTCAGTGCCCTCTATCAGAATCCAGAGTTTCGAGAAGATTGGGGATACTTAATTTTTCGCCCAAAAAAAAAAAAACGTAAGGGGTAACACTGTCGTTTTTTTTTCGGGTCGAAATTTTGAGTTTCGATATCTCAGCTCGGGAAGGGTCTAGAGCCTCCATTTTTGCACTCAGGTGTAAGTCTCAGTGCCCTCTATCAGAATCCAGAGTTTCGAGAAGATTGGGGATACTTAATTTTTCGCCCAAAAAAAAAAAACGTAAGGGGTAACACTGTCGTTTTTTTTTCGGGTCGAAATTTTGAGTTTCGATATCTCAGCTCTGGAAGGGTCTAGAGCCTCCATTTTTGTGCTCAGGTGTAAGTCTCAGTGCCCTCTATCAGAATCCAGAGTTTCGAGAAGATTGGGGATACTAAATTTTTCGCCCCAAAAAAAAAACGTAAGGGGTAACACTGTCGTTTTTTTTTCGGGTCGAAATTTTGAGTTTCGATATCTCAGCTCTGGAAGGGTCTAGAGCCTCCATTTTTTTCACTCAGGTGTAAGTCTCAGTGCCCTCTATCAGAATCCAGAGTTTCGAGAAGATTGGGGATACTTAATTTTTCGCCCAAAAAAAAAAACGTAAGGGGTAACACTGTCGTTTTTTTTTTCGGGTCGAAATTTTGAGTTTCGATATCTCAGCTCTGGAAGGGTCTAGAGCCTCCATTTTTGCACTCAGGTGTAAGTCTCAGTGCCCTCTATCAGAATCCAGAGTTTCGAGAAGATTGGGGATACTTAATTTTTCGCCCAAAAAAAAAAACCGTAAGGGGTAACACTGTCGTTTTTTTTTCGGGTCGAAATTTTGAGTTTCGATATCTCAGCTCGGGAAGGGTCTAGAGCCTCCATTTTTGCACTCAGGTGTAAGTCTCAGTGCCCTCTATCAGAATCCAGAGTTTCGAGAAGATTGGGGATACTTAATTTTTCGCCCAAAAAAAAAAACGTAAGGGGTAACACTGTCGTTTTTTTTTCGGGTCGAAATTTTGAGTTTCGATATCTCAGCTCTGGAAGGGTCTAGAGCCTCCATTTTTGCGCTCAGGTGTAAGTCTCAGTGCCCTCTATCAGAATCCAGAGTTTCGAGAAGATTGGGGATACTAAATTTTTCGCCCAAAAAAAAAACGTAAGGGGTAACACTGTCGTTTTATTTTCGGGTCGAAATTTTGAGTTTCGATATCTCAGCTCTGGAAGGGTCTAGAGCCTCCATTTTTGCACTCAGGTGTAAGTCTCAGTGCCCTCTATCAGAATCCAGAGTTTCGAGAAGATTGGGGATACTAAATTTTTCGCCCAAAAAAAAAAAAACGTAAGGGGTAACACTGTCGTTTTTTTTTCGGGTCGAAATTTTGAGTTTCGATATCTCAGCTCTGGAAGGGTCTAGAGCCTCCATTTTTGCACTCAGGTGTAAGTCTTAGTGCCCTCTATCAGAATCCAGAGTTTCGAGAAGATTGGGGATACTAAATTTTTCGCCCAAAAAAAAAAAACGTAAGGGGTAACACTGTCGTTTTTTTTTCGGGTCGAAATTTTGAGTTTCGATATCTCAGCTCTGGAAGGGTCAAGAGCCTCCATTTTTGCACTCAGGTGTAAGTCTCAGTGCCCTCTATCAGAATCCAGAGTTTCGGGAAGATTGGGGATACTAAATTTTTCGCCCAAAAAAAAAAACGTAAGGGGTAACACTGTCGTTTTTTTTTTCGGGTCGAAATTTTGAGTTTCGATATCTCAGCTCTGGAAGGGTCTAGAGCCTCCATTTTTGCACTCAGGTGTAAGTCTCAGTGCCCTCTATCAGAATCCAGAGTTTCGGGAAGATTGGGGATACTACATTTTTCGCCCAAAAAAAAAAACGTAAGGGGTACCACTGTCGTTTTTTTTTCGGGTCGAAATTTTGAGTTTCGATATCTCAGCTCTGGAAGGGTCTAGAGCCTCCATTTTTGCACTCAGGTGTAAGTCTCAGTGCCCTCTATCAGAATCCAGAGTTTCGGGAAGATTGGGGATACTAAATTTTTCGCCCAAAAAAAAAAACGTAAGGGGTACCACTGTCGTTTTATTTTCGGGTCGAAATTTTGAGTTTCGATATCTCAGCTCTGGAAGGGTCTAGAGCCTCCATTTTTGCACTCAGGTGTAAGTCTCAGTGCCCTCTATCAGAATCCAGAGTTTCGAGAAGATTGGGGATACTAAATTTTTCACCCAAAAAAAAAAAACGTAAGGGGTACCACTGTCGTTTTTTTTTTCGGGTCGAAATTTTGAGTTTCGATATCTCAGCTCTGGAAGGGTCTAGAGCCTCAATTTTTGCGCTCAGGTCTAAGTCTCATGGCCCTCTATCAGAATCCAGAGTTTCGAGAAGATTGGGGATACTTAATTTTTTGCCCAAAAAAAAACACGTAAGGGGTAACACTGTCGTTTTTTTTTCGGGTCGAAATTTTGAGTTTCGATATCTCAGCTCTGGAAGGGTCTAGAGCCTCCATTTTTGCACTCAGGTGTAAGTCTCAGTGCCCTCTATCAGAATCCAGAGTTTCGAGAAGATTGGGGATACTAAATTTTTCGCCCAAAAAAAAAAACGTAAGGGGTAACACTGTCGTTTTTTTTTCGGGTCGAAATTTTGAGTTTCGATATCTCAGCTCTGGAAGGGTCTAGAGCCTCCATTTTTGCACTCAGGTGTAAATCTCAGTGCCCTCTATCAGAATCCAGAGTTTCGAGAAGATTGGGGATACTAAATTTTTCGCCCAAAAAAAAAAAAAACCTAAGGGGTAACACTGTCGTTTTTTTTTTCGGGTCGAAATTTTGAGTTTCGATATCTCAGCTCTGGAAGGGTCTAGAGCCTCCATTTTTGCACTCAGGTATAAGTCTCAGTGCCCTCTATCAGAATCCAGAGTTTCGAGAAGATTGGGGATACTTAATTTTTCGTCCAAAAAAAAAAACGTAAGGGGTAACACTGTCGTTTTTTTTTTCGGGTCGAAATTTTGAGTTTCGATATCTCAGCTCTGGAAGGGTCTAGAGCCTCCATTTTTGCACTCAGGTGTAAGTCTCAGTGCCCTCTACCAGAATCCAGAGTTTCGAGAAGATTGGGGATACTTAATTTTTCGCCCAAAAAAAAAAAACGTAAGGGGTAACACTGTCGTTTTTTTTTCGGGTCGAAATTTTGAGTTTCGATATCTCAGCTCTGGAAGGGTCTAGAGCCTCCATTTTTGCACTCAGGTGTAAGTCTCAGTGCCCTCTATCAGAATCCAGAGTTTCGAGAAGATTGGGGATACTAAATTTTTCGCCCAAAAAAAAAAAACGTAAGGGGTAACACTGTCGTTTTTTTTTCGGGTCGAAATTTTGAGTTTCGATATCTCAGCTCTGGAAGGGTCTAGAGCCTCCATTTTTGCACTCAGGTGTAAATCTCAGTGCCCTCTATCAGAATCCAGAGTTTCGAGAAGATTGGGGATACTAAATTTTTCGCCCAAAAAAAAAAAACGTAAGGGGTAACACTGTCGTTTTTTTTTCGGGTCGAAATTTTGAGTTTCGATATCTCAGCTCTGGAAGGGTCTAGAGCCTCCATTTTTGCACTCAGGTGTAAGTCTCAGTGCCCTCTATCAGAATCCAGAGTTTCGAGAAGATTGGGGATACTTAATTTTTCGCCCAAAAAAAAAAACGTAAGGGGTAACACTGTCGTTTTTTTTTCGGGTCGAAATTTTGAGTTTCGATATCTCAGCTCTGGAAGGGTCTAGAGCCTCCATTTTTGCACTCAGGTGTAAGTCTCAGTGCCCTCTATCAGAATCCAGAGTTTCGAGAAGATTGGGGATACTTAATTTTTCGCCCAAAAAAAAAAACGTAAGGGGTAACACTGTCGTTTTTTTTTCGGGTCGAAATTTTGAGTTTCGATATCTCAGCTCTGGAAGGGTCTAGAGCCTCCATTTTTGCACTCAGGTATAAGTCTCAGTGCCCTCTATCAGAATCCAGAGTTTCGAGAAGATTGGGGATACTAAATTTTTCGCCCAAAAAAAAAAACGTAAGGGGTAACACTGTTGTTTTTTTTTCGGGTCGAAATTTTGAGTTTCGATATCTCAGCTCTGGAAGGGTCTAGAGCCTCCATTTTTGCACTCAGGTGTAAGTCTCAGTGCCCTCTATCAGAATCCAGAGTTTCGAGAAGATTGGGGATACTAAATTTTTCGCCCCCCAAAAAAAACGTAAGGGGTAACACTGTCGTTTTTTTTTCGGGTTGAAATTTTGAGTTTCGATATCTCAGCTCTGGAAGGGTCTAGAGCCTCCATTTTTGCACTCAGGTGTAAGTCTCAGTGCCCTCTATCAGAATCCAGAGTTTCGAGAAGATTGGGGATACTAAATTTTTCGCCCCCCCCAAAAAAACGTAAGGGGTAACACTGTCGTTTTTTTTTCGGGTCGAAATTTTGAGTTTCGATATCTCAGCTCGGGAAGGGTCTAGAGCCTCCATTTTTGCACTCAGGTGTAAGTCTCAGTGCCCTCTATCAGAATCCAGAGTTTCGAGAAGATTGGGGATACTTAATTTTTCGCCCAAAAAAAAAAACGTAAGGGGTAACACTGTCGTTTTTTTTTTCGGGTCGAAATTTTGAGTTTCGATATCTCAGCTCTGGAAGGGTCTAGAGCCTCAATTTTTGCGCTCAGGTGTAAGTCTCAGTGCCCTCTATCAGAATCCAGAGTTTCGAGAAGATTGGGGATACTAAATTTTTCGCCCAAAAAAATAAAACGTAAGGGGTAACACTGTCGGTTTTTTTTCGGGTCGAAATTTTGAGTTTCGATATCTCAGCTCTGGAAGGGTCTAGAGCCTCCATTTTTGCACTCAGGTGTAAGTCTCAGTGCCCTCTATCAGAATCCAGAGTTTCGAGAAGATTGGGGATACTTAATTTTTCGCCCAAAAAAAAAAACGTAAGGGGTAACACTGTCGTTTTTTTTTCGGGTCGAAATTTTGAGTTTCGATATCTCAGCTCGGGAAGGGTCTAGAGCCTCCATTTTTGCACTCAGGTGTAAGTCTCAGTGCCCTCTATCAGAATCCAGAGTTTCGAGAAGATTGGGGATACTTAATTTTTCGCCCAAAAAAAAAAAACGTAAGGGGTAACACTGTCGTTTTTTTTTCGGGTCGAAATTTTGAGTTTCGATATCTCAGCTCTGGAAGGGTCTAGAGCCTCCATTTTTGCGCTCAGGTGTAAGTCTCAGTGCCCTCTATCAGAATCCAGAGTTTCGAGAAGATTGGGGGATACTAAATTTTTCGCCCAAAAAAAAAAAACGTAAGGGGTAACACTGTCGGTTTTTTTTTCGGGTCGAAATTTTGAGTTTCGATATCTCAGCTCTGGAAGGGTCTAGAGCCTCCATTTTTGCACTCAGGTGTAAGTCTCAGTGCCCTCTATCAGAATCCAGAGTTTCGAGAAGATTGGGGATACTTAATTTTTCGCCCAAAAAAAAAAACGTAAGGGGTAACACTGTCGTTTTTTTTTCGGGTCGAAATTTTGAGTTTCGATATCTCAGCTCTGGAAGGGTCTAGAGCCTCAATTTTTGCGCTCAGGTGTAAGTCTCAGTGCCCTCTATCAGAATCCAGAGTTTCGAGAAGATTGGGGATACTAAATTTTTCGCCCAAAAAAAAAAAACGTAAGGGGTAACACTGTCGGTTTTTTTTCGGGTCGAAATTTTGAGTTTCGATATCTCAGCTCTGGAAGGGTCTAGAGCCTCCATTTTTGCACTCAGGTGTAAGTCTCAGTGCCCTCTATCAGAATCCAGAGTTTCGAGAAGATTGGGGATACTTAATTTTTCGCCCAAAAAAAAAAAACGTAAGGGGTAACACTGTCGTTTTTTTTTCGGGTCGAAATTTTGAGTTTCGATATCTCAGCTCGGGAAGGGTCTAGAGCCTCCATTTTTGCACTCAGGTGTAAGTCTCAGTGCCCTCTATCAGAATCCAGAGTTTCCAGGAAGATTGGGGATACTTAATTTTTCGCCCAAAAAAAAAAAACGTAAGGGGTAACACTGTCGTTTTTTTTTCGGGTCGAAATTTTGAGTTTCGATATCTCAGCTCTGGAAGGGTCTAGAGCCTCCATTTTTGCGCTCAGGTGTAAGTCTCAGTGCCCTCTATCAGAATCCAGAGTTTCGAGAAGATTGGGGGATACTAAATTTTTCGCCCAAAAAAAAAAAACGTAAGGGGTAACACTGTCGTTTTTTTTTTCGGGTCGAAATTTTGAGTTTCGATATCTCAGCTCTGGAAGGGTCTAGAGCCTCCATTTTTGCACTCAGGTGTAAGTCTCAGTGCCCTCTATCAGAATCCAGAGTTTCGAGAAGATTGGGGATACTAAATTTTTCGCCCAAAAAAAAACAAAACGTAAGGGGTAACACTGTCGTTTTTTTTTCGGGTCGAAATTTTGAGTTTCGATATCTCAGCTCTGGAAGGGTCTAGAGCCTCCATTTTTGCACTCAGGTGTAAGTCTCAGTGCCCTCTATCAGAATCCAGAGTTTCGGGAAGATTGGGGATACTAAATTTTTCGCCCAAAAAAAAAACGTAAGGGGTAACACTGTCGTTTTTTTTTCGGGTCGAAATTTTGAGTTTCGATATCTCAGCTCTGGAAGGGTCTAGAGCCTCCATTTTTGCACTCAGGTGTAAGTCTCAGTGCCCTCTATCAGAATCCAGAGTTTCGGGAAGATTGGGGATACTAAATTTTTCGCCCAAAAAAAAAAAACGTAAGGGGTACCACTGTCGTTTTATTTTCGGGTCGAAATTTTGAGTTTCGATATCTCAGCTCTGGAAGGGTCTAGAGCCTCCATTTTTGCACTCAGGTGTAAGTCTCAGTGCCCTCTATCAGAATCCAGAGTTTCGAGAAGATTGGGGATACTAAATTTTTCACCCAAAAAAAAAAACGTAAGGGGTACCACTGTCGTTTTTTTTTTCGGGTCGAAATTTTGAGTTTCGATATCTCAGCTCTGGAAGGGTCTAGAGCCTCAATTTTTGCGCTCAGGTCTAAGTCTCATGGCCCTCTATCAGAATCCAGAGTTTCGAGAAGATTGGGGATACTTAATTTTTTGCCCAAAAAAAAACACGTAAGGGGTAACACTGTCGTTTTTTTTTCGGGTCGAAATTTTGAGTTTCGATATCTCAGCTCTGGAAGGGTCTAGAGCCTCCATTTTTGCACTCAGGTGTAAGTCTCAGTGCCCTCTATCAGAATCCAGAGTTTCGAGAAGATTGGGGATACTAAATTTTTCACCCAAAAAAAAAAAAAGGTAAGGGGTAACACTGTCGTTTTTTTTTTCGGGTCGAAATTTTGAGTTTCGATATCTCAGCTCTGGAAGGGTCTAGAGCCTCCATTTTTGCACTCAGGTGTAAATCTCAGTGCCCTCTATCAGAATCCAGAGTTTCGAGAAGATTGGGGATACTAAATTTTTCGCCCAAAAAAAAAAAAACCTAAGGGGTAACACTGTCGTTTTTTTTTCGGGTCGAAATTTTGAGTTTCGATATCTCAGCTCTGGAAGGGTCTAGAGCCTCCATTTTTGCACTCAGGTGTAAGTCTCAGTGCCCTCTATCAGAATCCAGAGTTTCGAGAAGATTGGGGATACTAAATTTTTCGCCCAAAAAAAAAAACGTAAGGGGTAACACTGTTGTTTTTTTTTCGGGTCGAAATTTTGAGTTTCGATATCTCAGCTCTGGAAGGGTCTAGAGCCTCCATTTTTGCACTCAGGTGTAAGTCTCAGTGCCCTCTATCAGAATCCAGAGTTTCGAGAAGATTGGGGATACTAAATTTTTCGCCCCCCAAAAAAAAACGTAAGGGGTAACACTGTCGTTTTTTTTTCGGGTTGAAATTTTGAGTTTCGATATCTCAGCTCTGGAAGGGTCTAGAGCCTCCATTTTTGCACTCAGGTGTAAGTCTCAGTGCCCTCTATCAGAATCCAGAGTTTCGAGAAGATTGGGGATACTAAATTTTTCGCCCCCCCCAAAAAAACGTAAGGGGTAACACTGTCGTTTTTTTTTCGGGTCGAAATTTTGAGTTTCGATATCTCAGCTCTGGAAGGGTCTAGAGCCTCAATTTTTACACTCAGGTGTAAGTCTCAGTGCTCTCTATCAGAATCCAGAGTTTCGAGAAGATTGGGGATACTTAATTTTTTGCCCAAAAAAAAACGCGTAAGGGGTAACACTGTCGTTTTTTTTTTCAGGTCGAAATTTTGAGTTTCGATATCTCAGCTCTGGAAGGGTCTAAAGCCTCCATTTTTGCACTCAGGTGTAAATCTCAGTGCCCTCTATCAGAATCCAGAGTTTCGAGAAGATTGGAGATACTAAATTTTTCGCCCAAAAAAAAAAAACGTAAGGGGTAACACTGTCGTTTTTTTTTCGGGTCGAAATTTTGAGTTTCGATATCTCAGCTCTGGAAGGGTCTAGAGCCTCCATTTTTGCACTCAGGTGTAAGTCTCAGTGCCCTCTATCAGAATCCAGAGTTTCGGGAAAATTGGGGATACTAAATTTTTCGCCCAAAAAAAAAAACGTAAGGGGTAACACTGTCGTTTTTTTTTCGGGTCGAAATTTTGAGTTTCGATATCTCAGCTCTGGAAGGGTCTAGAGCCTCCATTTTTGCACTCAGGTGTAAGTCTCAGTGCCCTCTATCAGAATCCAGAGTTTCGGGAAGATTGGGGATACTAAATTTTTCGCCCAAAAAAAAAAACGTAAGGGGTACCACTGTCGTTTTATTTTCGGGTCGAAATTTTGAGTTTCGATATCTCAGCTCTGGAAGGGTCTAGAGCCTCCATTTTTGCACTCAGGTGTAAGTCTCAGTGCCCTCTATCAGAATCCAGAGTTTCGAGAAGATTGGGGATACTTAATTTTTCGCCCAAAAAAAAAAAACGTAAGGGGTAACACTGTCGTTTTTTTTTCGGGTCGAAATTTTGAGTTTCGATATCTCAGCTCGGGAAGGGTCTAGAGCCTCCATTTTTGCACTCAGGTGTAAGTCTCAGTGCCCTCTATCAGAATCCAGAGTTTCCAGGAAGATTGGGGATACTTAATTTTTCGCCCAAAAAAAAAAAAACGTAAGGGGTAACACTGTCGTTTTTTTTTCGGGTCGAAATTTTGAGTTTCGATATCTCAGCTCTGGAAGGGTCTAGAGCCTCCATTTTTGCGCTCAGGTGTAAGTCTCAGTGCCCTCTATCAGAATCCAGAGTTTCGAGAAGATTGGGGGATACTAAATTTTTCGCCCAAAAAAAAAAACGTAAGGGGTAACACTGTCGTTTTTTTTTTCGGGTCGAAATTTTGAGTTTCGATATCTCAGCTCTGGAAGGGTCTAGAGCCTCCATTTTTGCACTCAGGTGTAAGTCTCAGTGCCCTCTATCAGAATCCAGAGTTTCGAGAAGATTGGGGATACTAAATTTTTCGCCCAAAAAAAAACAAAACGTAAGGGGTAACACTGTCGTTTTTTTTTCGGGTCGAAATTTTGAGTTTCGATATCTCAGCTCTGGAAGGGTCTAGAGCCTCCATTTTTGCACTCAGGTGTAAGTCTCAGTGCCCTCTATCAGAATCCAGAGTTTCGGGAAGATTGGGGATACTAAATTTTTCGCCCAAAAAAAAAAAACGTAAGGGGTACCACTGTCGTTTTATTTTCGGGTCGAAATTTTGAGTTTCGATATCTCAGCTCTGGAAGGGTCTAGAGCCTCCATTTTTGCACTCAGGTGTAAGTCTCAGTGCCCTCTATCAGAATCCAGAGTTTCGAGAAGATTGGGGATACTAAATTTTTCACCCAAAAAAAAAAACGTAAGGGGTACCACTGTCGTTTTTTTTTTCGGGTCGAAATTTTGAGTTTCGATATCTCAGCTCTGGAAGGGTCTAGAGCCTCAATTTTTGCGCTCAGGTCTAAGTCTCATGGCCCTCTATCAGAATCCAGAGTTTCGAGAAGATTGGGGATACTTAATTTTTTGCCCAAAAAAAACACGTAAGGGGTAATACTGTCGTTTTTTTTTCGGGTCGAAATTTTGAGTTTCGATATCTCAGCTCTGGAAGGGTCTAGAGCCTCCATTTTTGCACTCAGGTGTAAGTCTCAGTGCCCTCTATCAGAATCCAGAGTTTCGAGAAGATTGGGGATACTAAATTTTTCACCCAAAAAAAAAAAAAGGTAGGGGGTAACACTGTCGTTTTTTTTTTCGGGTCGAAATTTTGAGTTTCGATATCTCAGCTCTGGAAGGGTCTAGAGCCTCCATTTTTGCACTCAGGTGTAAATCTCAGTGCCCTCTATCAGAATCCAGAGTTTCGAGAAGATTGGGGATACTAAATTTTTCGCCCAAAAAAAAAAAAACCTAAGGGGTAACACTGTCGTTTTTTTTTCGGGTCGAAATTTTGAGTTTCGATATCTCAGCTCTGGAAGGGTCTAGAGCCTCCATTTTTGCACTCAGGTATAAGTCTCAGTGCCCTCTATCAGAATCCAGAGTTTCGAGAAGATTGGGGATACTAAATTTTTCGCCCAAAAAAAAAACGTAAGGGGTAACACTGTTGTTTTTTTTTCGGGTCGAAATTTTGAGTTTCGATATCTCAGCTCTGGAAGGGTCTAGAGCCTCCATTTTTGCACTCAGTGCCCTCTATCAGAATCCAGAGTTTCGAGAAGATTGGGGATACTAAATTTTTCGCCCAAAAAAAAAAAAACGTAAGGGGTAACACTGTCGTTTTTTTTTCGGGTTGAAATTTTGAGTTTCGATATCTCAGCTCTGGAAGGGTCTAGAGCCTCCATTTTTGCACTCAGGTGTAAGTCTCAGTGCCCTCTATCAGAATCCAGAGTTTCGAGAAGATTGGGGATACTAAATTTTTCGCCCCCCCCAAAAAAACGTAAGGGGTAACACTGTCGTTTTTTTTTCGGGTCGAAATTTTGAGTTTCGATATCTCAGCTCTGGAAGGGTCTAGAGCCTCAATTTTTACACTCAGGTGTAAGTCTCAGTGCTCTCTATCAGAATCCAGAGTTTCGAGAAGATTGGGGATACTTAATTTTTTGCCCAAAAAAAAACGCGTAAGGGGTAACACTGTCGTTTTTTTTTTCAGGTCGAAATTTTGAGTTTCGATATCTCAGCTCTGGAAGGGTCTAAAGCCTCCATTTTTGCACTCAGGTGTAAATCTCAGTGCCCTCTATCAGAATCCAGAGTTTCGAGAAGATTGGAGATACTAAATTTTTCGCCCAAAAAAAAAAAACGTAAGGGGTAACACTGTCGTTTTTTTTTCGGGTCGAAATTTTGAGTTTCGATATCTCAGCTCTGGAAGGGTCTAGAGCCTCCATTTTTGCACTCAGGTGTAAGTCTCAGTGCCCTCTATCAGAATCCAGAGTTTCGGGAAAATTGGGGATACTAAATTTTTCGCCCAAAAAAAAAAACGTAAGGGGTAACACTGTCGTTTTTTTTTCGGGTCGAAATTTTGAGTTTCGATATCTCAGCTCTGGAAGGGTCTAGAGCCTCCATTTTTGCACTCAGGTGTAAGTCTCAGTGCCCTCTATCAGAATCCAGAGTTTCGGGAAGATTGGGGATACTAAATTTTTCGCCCAAAAAAAAAAAACGTAAGGGGTACCACTGTCGTTTTATTTTCGGGTCGAAATTTTGAGTTTCGATATCTCAGCTCTGGAAGGGTCTAGAGCCTCCATTTTTGCGCTCAGGTGTAAGTCTCAGTGCCCTCTATCAGAATCCAGAGTTTCGAGAAGATTGGGGATACTAAATTTTTCGCCCAAAAAAAAAAAACGTAAGGGGTAACACTGTCGTTTTTTTTTCGGGTCGAAATTTTGAGTTTCGATATCTCAGCTCTGGAAGGGTCTAGAGCCTCCATTTTTGCACTCAGGTGTAAGTCTCAGTGCCCTCTATCAGAATCCAGAGTTTCGAGAAGATTGGGGATACTAAATTTTTCGCCCAAAAAAAAAAACGTAAGGGGTAACACTGTTGTTTTTTTTTCGGGTCGAAATTTTGAGTTTCGATATCTCAGCTCTGGAAGGGTCTAGAGCCTCCATTTTTGCACTCAGGTGTAAGTCTCAGTGCCCTCTATCAGAATCCAGAGTTTCGAGAAGATTGGGGATACTAAATTTTTCGCCCCCCCCAAAAAAACGTAAGGGGTAACACTGTCGTTTTTTTTTCGGGTCGAAATTTTGAGTTTCGATATCTCAGCTCTGGAAGGGTCTAGAGCCTCCATTTTTGCACTCAGGTGTAAGTCTCAGTGCCCTCTATCAGAATCCAGAGTTTCGAGAAGATTGGGGATACTTAATTTTTCGCCCAAAAAAAAAAAAACGTAAGGGGTAACACTGTCGTTTTTTTTTCGGGTCGAAATTTTGAGTTTCGATATCTCAGCTCGGGAAGGGTCTAGAGCCTCCATTTTTGCACTCAGGTGTAAGTCTCAGTGCCCTCTATCAGAATCCAGAGTTTCGAGAAGATTGGGGATACTTAATTTTTCGCCCAAAAAAAAAAAACGTAAGGGGTAACACTGTCGTTTTTTTTTCGGGTCGAAATTTTGAGTTTCGATATCTCAGCTCTGGAAGGGTCTAGAGCCTCCATTTTTGTGCTCAGGTGTAAGTCTCAGTGCCCTCTATCAGAATCCAGAGTTTCGAGAAGATTGGGGATACTAAATTTTTCGCCCCAAAAAAAAAAACGTAAGGGGTAACACTGTCGTTTTTTTTTCGGGTCGAAATTTTGAGTTTCGATATCTCAGCTCTGGAAGGGTCTAGAGCCTCCATTTTTGCACTCAGGTGTAAGTCTCAGTGCCCTCTATCAGAATCCAGAGTTTCGAGAAGATTGGGGATACTTAATTTTTCGCCCAAAAAAAAAAACGTAAGGGGTAACACTGTCGTTTTTTTTTTCGGGTCGAAATTTTGAGTTTCGATATCTCAGCTCTGGAAGGGTCTAGAGCCTCCATTTTTGCACTCAGGTGTAAGTCTCAGTGCCCTCTATCAGAATCCAGAGTTTCGAGAAGATTGGGGATACTTAATTTTTCGCCCAAAAAAAAAAACCGTAAGGGGTAACACTGTCGTTTTTTTTTCGGGTCGAAATTTTGAGTTTCGATATCTCAGCTCGGGAAGGGTCTAGAGCCTCCATTTTTGCACTCAGGTGTAAGTCTCAGTGCCCTCTATCAGAATCCAGAGTTTCGAGAAGATTGGGGATACTTAATTTTTCGCCCAAAAAAAAAAACGTAAGGGGTAACACTGTCGTTTTTTTTTCGGGTCGAAATTTTGAGTTTCGATATCTCAGCTCTGGAAGGGTCTAGAGCCTCCATTTTTGCGCTCAGGTGTAAGTCTCAGTGCCCTCTATCAGAATCCAGAGTTTCGAGAAGATTGGGGATACTAAATTTTTCGCCCAAAAAAAAAACGTAAGGGGTAACACTGTCGTTTTATTTTCGGGTCGAAATTTTGAGTTTCGATATCTCAGCTCTGGAAGGGTCTAGAGCCTCCATTTTTGCACTCAGGTGTAAGTCTCAGTGCCCTCTATCAGAATCCAGAGTTTCGAGAAGATTGGGGATACTAAATTTTTCGCCCAAAAAAAAAAAAACGTAAGGGGTAACACTGTCGTTTTTTTTTCGGGTCGAAATTTTGAGTTTCGATATCTCAGCTCTGGAAGGGTCTAGAGCCTCCATTTTTGCACTCAGGTGTAAGTCTTAGTGCCCTCTATCAGAATCCAGAGTTTCGAGAAGATTGGGGATACTAAATTTTTCGCCCAAAAAAAAAAAACGTAAGGGGTAACACTGTCGTTTTTTTTTCGGGTCGAAATTTTGAGTTTCGATATCTCAGCTCTGGAAGGGTCAAGAGCCTCCATTTTTGCACTCAGGTGTAAGTCTCAGTGCCCTCTATCAGAATCCAGAGTTTCGGGAAGATTGGGGATACTAAATTTTTCGCCCCAAAAAAAAAACGTAAGGGGTAACACTGTCGTTTTTTTTTTCGGGTCGAAATTTTGAGTTTCGATATCTCAGCTCTGGAAGGGTCTAGAGCCTCCATTTTTGCACTCAGGTGTAAGTCTCAGTGCCCTCTATCAGAATCCAGAGTTTCGGGAAGATTGGGGATACTACATTTTTCGCCCAAAAAAAAAAACGTAAGGGGTACCACTGTCGTTTTTTTTTCGGGTCGAAATTTTGAGTTTCGATATCTCAGCTCTGGAAGGGTCTAGAGCCTCCATTTTTGCACTCAGGTGTAAGTCTCAGTGCCCTCTATCAGAATCCAGAGTTTCGGGAAGATTGGGGATACTAAATTTTTCGCCCAAAAAAAAAAACGTAAGGGGTACCACTGTCGTTTTATTTTCGGGTCGAAATTTTGAGTTTCGATATCTCAGCTCTGGAAGGGTCTAGAGCCTCCATTTTTGCACTCAGGTGTAAGTCTCAGTGCCCTCTATCAGAATCCAGAGTTTCGAGAAGATTGGGGATACTAAATTTTTCACCCAAAAAAAAAAAACGTAAGGGGTACCACTGTCGTTTTTTTTTTCGGGTCGAAATTTTGAGTTTCGATATCTCAGCTCTGGAAGGGTCTAGAGCCTCAATTTTTGCGCTCAGGTCTAAGTCTCATGGCCCTCTATCAGAATCCAGAGTTTCGAGAAGATTGGGGATACTTAATTTTTTGCCCAAAAAAAAACACGTAAGGGGTAACACTGTCGTTTTTTTTTCGGGTCGAAATTTTGAGTTTCGATATCTCAGCTCTGGAAGGGTCTAGAGCCTCCATTTTTGAACTCAGGTGTAAGTCTCAGTGCCCTCTATCAGAATCCAGAGTTTCGAGAAGATTGGGGATACTAAATTTTTCGCCCAAAAAAAAAAACGTAAGGGGTAACACTGTCGTTTTTTTTTCGGGTCGAAATTTTGAGTTTCGATATCTCAGCTCTGGAAGGGTCTAGAGCCTCCATTTTTGCACTCAGGTGTAAATCTCAGTGCCCTCTATCAGAATCCAGAGTTTCGAGAAGATTGGGGATACTAAATTTTTCGCCCAAAAAAAAAAAAAACCTAAGGGGTAACACTGTCGTTTTTTTTTTCGGGTCGAAATTTTGAGTTTCGATATCTCAGCTCTGGAAGGGTCTAGAGCCTCCATTTTTGCACTCAGGTATAAGTCTCAGTGCCCTCTATCAGAATCCAGAGTTTCGAGAAGATTGGGGATACTTAATTTTTCGTCCAAAAAAAAAAACGTAAGGGGTAACACTGTCGTTTTTTTTTTCGGGTCGAAATTTTGAGTTTCGATATCTCAGCTCTGGAAGGGTCTAGAGCCTCCATTTTTGCACTCAGGTGTAAGTCTCAGTGCCCTCTACCAGAATCCAGAGTTTCGAGAAGATTGGGGATACTTAATTTTTCGCCCAAAAAAAAAAAACGTAAGGGGTAACACTGTCGTTTTTTTTTCGGGTCGAAATTTTGAGTTTCGATATCTCAGCTCTGGAAGGGTCTAGAGCCTCCATTTTTGCACTCAGGTGTAAGTCTCAGTGCCCTCTATCAGAATCCAGAGTTTCGAGAAGATTGGGGATACTAAATTTTTGCCCAAAAAAAAAAAACGTAAGGGGTAACACTGTCGTTTTTTTTTCGGGTCGAAATTTTGAGTTTCGATATCTCAGCTCTGGAAGGGTCTAGAGCCTCCATTTTTGCACTCAGGTGTAAATCTCAGTGCCCTCTATCAGAATCCAGAGTTTCGAGAAGATTGGGGATACTAAATTTTTCGCCCAAAAAAAAAAAACGTAAGGGGTAACACTGTCGTTTTTTTTTCGGGTCGAAATTTTGAGTTTCGATATCTCAGCTCTGGAAGGGTCTAGAGCCTCCATTTTTGCACTCAGGTGTAAGTCTCAGTGCCCTCTATCAGAATCCAGAGTTTCGAGAAGATTGGGGATACTTAATTTTTCGCCCAAAAAAAAAAACGTAAGGGGTAACACTGTCGTTTTTTTTTCGGGTCGAAATTTTGAGTTTCGATATCTCAGCTCTGGAAGGGTCTAGAGCCTCCATTTTTGCACTCAGGTATAAGTCTCAGTGCCCTCTATCAGAATCCAGAGTTTCGAGAAGATTGGGGATACTTAATTTTTCGTCCAAAAAAAAAAACGTAAGGGGTAACACTGTCGTTTTTTTTTCGGGTCGAAATTTTGAGTTTCGATATCTCAGCTCTGGAAGGGTCTAGAGCCTCCATTTTTGCACTCAGGTGTAAGTCTCAGTGCCCTCTATCAGAATCCAGAGTTTCGAGAAGATTGGGGATACTTAATTTTTCGCCCAAAAAAAAAAACGTAAGGGGTAACACTGTCGTTTTTTTTTCGGGTCGAAATTTTGAGTTTCGATATCTCAGCTCTGGAAGGGTCTAGAGCCTCCATTTTTGCACTCAGGTATAAGTCTCAGTGCCCTCTATCAGAATCCAGAGTTTCGAGAAGATTGGGGATACTAAATTTTTCGCCCAAAAAAAAAAACGTAAGGGGTAACACTGTTGTTTTTTTTTCGGGTCGAAATTTTGAGTTTCGATATCTCAGCTCTGGAAGGGTCTAGAGCCTCCATTTTTGCACTCAGGTGTAAGTCTCAGTGCCCTCTATCAGAATCCAGAGTTTCGAGAAGATTGGGGATACTAAATTTTTCGCCCCCCAAAAAAAACGTAAGGGGTAACACTGTCGTTTTTTTTTCGGGTTGAAATTTTGAGTTTCGATATCTCAGCTCTGGAAGGGTCTAGAGCCTCCATTTTTGCACTCAGGTGTAAGTCTCAGTGCCCTCTATCAGAATCCAGAGTTTCGAGAAGATTGGGGATACTAAATTTTTCGCCCCCCCCAAAAAAACGTAAGGGGTAACACTGTCGTTTTTTTTTCGGGTCGAAATTTTGAGTTTCGATATCTCAGCTCGGGAAGGGTCTAGAGCCTCCATTTTTGCACTCAGGTGTAAGTCTCAGTGCCCTCTATCAGAATCCAGAGTTTCGAGAAGATTGGGGATACTTAATTTTTCGCCCAAAAAAAAAAACGTAAGGGGTAACACTGTCGTTTTTTTTTTCGGGTCGAAATTTTGAGTTTCGATATCTCAGCTCTGGAAGGGTCTAGAGCCTCAATTTTTGCGCTCAGGTGTAAGTCTCAGTGCCCTCTATCAGAATCCAGAGTTTCGAGAAGATTGGGGATACTAAATTTTTCGCCCAAAAAAATAAAACGTAAGGGGTAACACTGTCGGTTTTTTTTCGGGTCGAAATTTTGAGTTTCGATATCTCAGCTCTGGAAGGGTCTAGAGCCTCCATTTTTGCACTCAGGTGTAAGTCTCAGTGCCCTCTATCAGAATCCAGAGTTTCGAGAAGATTGGGGATACTTAATTTTTCGCCCAAAAAAAAAAAACGTAAGGGGTAACACTGTCGTTTTTTTTTCGGGTCGAAATTTTGAGTTTCGATATCTCAGCTCGGGAAGGGTCTAGAGCCTCCATTTTTGCACTCAGGTGTAAGTCTCAGTGCCCTCTATCAGAATCCAGAGTTTCGAGAAGATTGGGGATACTTAATTTTTCGCCCAAAAAAAAAAAACGTAAGGGGTAACACTGTCGTTTTTTTTTCGGGTCGAAATTTTGAGTTTCGATATCTCAGCTCTGGAAGGGTCTAGAGCCTCCATTTTTGCGCTCAGGTGTAAGTCTCAGTGCCCTCTATCAGAATCCAGAGTTTCGAGAAGATTGGGGGATACTAAATTTTTCGCCCAAAAAAAAAAAACGTAAGGGGTAACACTGTCGGTTTTTTTTTCGGGTCGAAATTTTGAGTTTCGATATCTCAGCTCTGGAAGGGTCTAGAGCCTCCATTTTTGCACTCAGGTGTAAGTCTCAGTGCCCTCTATCAGAATCCAGAGTTTCGAGAAGATTGGGGATACTTAATTTTTCGCCCAAAAAAAAAAACGTAAGGGGTAACACTGTCGTTTTTTTTTCGGGTCGAAATTTTGAGTTTCGATATCTCAGCTCTGGAAGGGTCTAGAGCCTCAATTTTTGCGCTCAGGTGTAAGTCT
The DNA here is from genome assembly GCF_988280905.1 of Pimephales promelas. Taxonomy (NCBI): domain Eukaryota; kingdom Metazoa; phylum Chordata; class Actinopteri; order Cypriniformes; family Leuciscidae; genus Pimephales; species Pimephales promelas. Next base: position 960,362 of record NC_142774.1, read on the forward strand.
CAGTGCCCTCTATCAGAATCCAGAGTTTCGAGAAGATTGGGGATACTAAATTTTTCGCCCAAAAAAAAAAAACGTAAGGGGTAACATTGTCGGTTTTTTTTCGGGTCGAAATTTTGAGTTTCGATATCTCAGCTCTGGAAGGGTCTAGAGCCTCCATTTTTGCACTCAGGTGTAAGTCTCAGTGCCCTCTATCAGAATCCAGAGTTTCGAGAAGATTGGGGATACTTAATTTTTCGCCCAAAAAAAAAAAACGTAAGGGGTAACACTGTCGTTTTTTTTTCGGGTCGAAATTTTGAGTTTCGATATCTCAGCTCGGGAAGGGTCTAGAGCCTCCATTTTTGCACTCAGGTGTAAGTCTCAGTGCCCTCTATCAGAATCCAGAGTTTCCAGGAAGATTGGGGATACTTAATTTTTCGCCCAAAAAAAAAAAACGTAAGGGGTAACACTGTCGTTTTTTTTTCGGGTCGAAATTTTGAGTTTCGATATCTCAGCTCTGGAAGGGTCTAGAGCCTCCATTTTTGCGCTCAGGTGTAAGTCTCAGTGCCCTCTATCAGAATCCAGAGTTTCGAGAAGATTGGGGGATACTAAATTTTTCGCCCAAAAAAAAAAAACGTAAGGGGTAACACTGTCGTTTTTTTTTTCGGGTCGAAATTTTGAGTTTCGATATCTCAGCTCTGGAAGGGTCTAGAGCCTCCATTTTTGCACTCAGGTGTAAGTCTCAGTGCCCTCTATCAGAATCCAGAGTTTCGAGAAGATTGGGGATACTAAATTTTTCGCCCAAAAAAAAACAAAACGTAAGGGGTAACACTGTCGTTTTTTTTTCGGGTCGAAATTTTGAGTTTCGATATCTCAGCTCTGGAAGGGTCTAGAGCCTCCATTTTTGCACTCAGGTGTAAGTCTCAGTGCCCTCTATCAGAATCCAGAGTTTCGGGAAGATTGGGGATACTAAATTTTTCGCCCAAAAAAAAAACGTAAGGGGTAACACTGTCGTTTTTTTTTCGGGTCGAAATTTTGAGTTTCGATATCTCAGCTCTGGAAGGGTCTAGAGCCTCCATTTTTGCACTCAGGTGTAAGTCTCAGTGCCCTCTATCAGAATCCAGAGTTTCGGGAAGATTGGGGATACTAAATTTTTCGCCCAAAAAAAAAAAACGTAAGGGGTACCACTGTCGTTTTATTTTCGGGTCGAAATTTTGAGTTTCGATATCTCAGCTCTGGAAGGGTCTAGAGCCTCCATTTTTGCACTCAGGTGTAAGTCTCAGTGCCCTCTATCAGAATCCAGAGTTTCGAGAAGATTGGGGATACTAAATTTTTCACCCAAAAAAAAAAACGTAAGGGGTACCACTGTCGTTTTTTTTTTCGGGTCGAAATTTTGAGTTTCGATATCTCAGCTCTGGAAGGGTCTAGAGCCTCAATTTTTGCGCTCAGGTCTAAGTCTCATGGCCCTCTATCAGAATCCAGAGTTTCGAGAAGATTGGGGATACTTAATTTTTTGCCCAAAAAAAAACACGTAAGGGGTAACACTGTCGTTTTTTTTTCGGGTCGAAATTTTGAGTTTCGATATCTCAGCTCTGGAAGGGTCTAGAGCCTCCATTTTTGCACTCAGGTGTAAGTCTCAGTGCCCTCTATCAGAATCCAGAGTTTCGAGAAGATTGGGGATACTAAATTTTTCACCCAAAAAAAAAAAAAGGTAAGGGGTAACACTGTCGTTTTTTTTTTCGGGTCGAAATTTTGAGTTTCGATATCTCAGCTCTGGAAGGGTCTAGAGCCTCCATTTTTGCACTCAGGTGTAAATCTCAGTGCCCTCTATCAGAATCCAGAGTTTCGAGAAGATTGGGGATACTAAATTTTTCGCCCAAAAAAAAAAAAAACCTAAGGGGTAACACTGTCGTTTTTTTTTCGGGTCGAAATTTTGAGTTTCGATATCTCAGCTCTGGAAGGGTCTAGAGCCTCCATTTTTGCACTCAGGTGTAAGTCTCAGTGCCCTCTATCAGAATCCAGAGTTTCGAGAAGATTGGGGATACTAAATTTTTCGCCCAAAAAAAAAAACGTAAGGGGTAACACTGTTGTTTTTTTTTCGGGTCGAAATTTTGAGTTTCGATATCTCAGCTCTGGAAGGGTCTAGAGCCTCCATTTTTGCACTCAGGTGTAAGTCTCAGTGCCCTCTATCAGAATCCAGAGTTTCGAGAAGATTGGGGATACTAAATTTTTCGCCCCCCAAAAAAAAACGTAAGGGGTAACACTGTCGTTTTTTTTTCGGGTTGAAATTTTGAGTTTCGATATCTCAGCTCTGGAAGGGTCTAGAGCCTCCATTTTTGCACTCAGGTGTAAGTCTCAGTGCCCTCTATCAGAATCCAGAGTTTCGAGAAGATTGGGGATACTAAATTTTTCGCCCCCCCCAAAAAAACGTAAGGGGTAACACTGTCGTTTTTTTTTCGGGTCGAAATTTTGAGTTTCGATATCTCAGCTCTGGAAGGGTCTAGAGCCTCAATTTTTACACTCAGGTGTAAGTCTCAGTGCTCTCTATCAGAATCCAGAGTTTCGAGAAGATTGGGGATACTTAATTTTTTGCCCAAAAAAAAACGCGTAAGGGGTAACACTGTCGTTTTTTTTTTCAGGTCGAAATTTTGAGTTTCGATATCTCAGCTCGGGAAGGGTCTAGAGCCTCCATTTTTGCACTCAGGTGTAAATCTCAGTGCCCTCTATCAGAATCCAGAGTTTCGAGAAGATTGGAGATACTAAATTTTTCGCCCAAAAAAAAAAAACGTAAGGGGTAACACTGTCGTTTTTTTTTCGGGTCGAAATTTTGAGTTTCGATATCTCAGCTCTGGAAGGGTCTAGAGCCTCCATTTTTGCACTCAGGTGTAAGTCTCAGTGCCCTCTATCAGAATCCAGAGTTTCGGGAAAATTGGGGATACTAAATTTTTCGCCCAAAAAAAAAAACGTAAGGGGTAACACTGTCGTTTTTTTTTCGGGTCGAAATTTTGAGTTTCGATATCTCAGCTCTGGAAGGGTCTAGAGCCTCCATTTTTGCACTCAGGTGTAAGTCTCAGTGCCCTCTATCAGAATCCAGAGTTTCGGGAAGATTGGGGATACTAAATTTTTCGCCCAAAAAAAAAAAACGTAAGGGGTACCACTGTCGTTTTATTTTCGGGTCGAAATTTTGAGTTTCGATATCTCAGCTCTGGAAGGGTCTAGAGCCTCCATTTTTGCGCTCAGGTGTAAGTCTCAGTGCCCTCTATCAGAATCCAGAGTTTCGAGAAGATTGGGGATACTAAATTTTTCGCCCAAAAAAAAAAAACGTAAGGGGTAACACTGTCGTTTTTTTTTCGGGTCGAAATTTTGAGTTTCGATATCTCAGCTCTGGAAGGGTCTAGAGCCTCAATTTTTGCGCTCAGGTCTAAGTCTCATGGCCCTCTATCAGAATCCAGAGTTTCGAGAAGATTGGGGATACTTAATTTTTTGCCCAAAAAAAAACACGTAAGGGGTAACACTGTCGTTTTTTTTTCGGGTCGAAATTTTGAGTTTCGATATCTCAGCTCTGGAAGGGTCTAGAGCCTCCATTTTTGCACTCAGGTGTAAGTCTCAGTGCCCTCTATCAGAATCCAGAGTTTCGAGAAGATTGGGGATACTAAATTTTTCACCCAAAAAAAAAAAAAAGGTAAGGGGTAACACTGTCGTTTTTTTTTTCGGGTCGAAATTTTGAGTTTCGATATCTCAGCTCTGGAAGGGTCTAGAGCCTCCATTTTTGCACTCAGGTGTAAATCTCAGTGCCCTCTATCAGAATCCAGAGTTTCGAGAAGATTGGGGATACAAAATTTTTCGCCCAAAAAAAAAAAAAACCTAAGGGGTAACACTGTCGTTTTTTTTTCGGGTCGAAATTTTGAGTTTCGATATCTCAGCTCTGGAAGGGTCTAGAGCCTCCATTTTTGCACTCAGGTGTAAGTCTCAGTGCCCTCTATCAGAATCCAGAGTTTCGAGAAGATTGGGGATACTAAATTTTTCGCCCAAAAAAAAAAACGTAAGGGGTAACACTGTTGTTTTTTTTTCGGGTCGAAATTTTGAGTTTCGATATCTCAGCTCTGGAAGGGTCTAGAGCCTCCATTTTTGCACTCAGGTGTAAGTCTCAGTGCCCTCTATCAGAATCCAGAGTTTCGAGAAGATTGGGGATACTAAATTTTTCGCCCCCCAAAAAAAAACGTAAGGGGTAACACTGTCGTTTTTTTTTCGGGTTGAAATTTTGAGTTTCGATATCTCAGCTCTGGAAGGGTCTAGAGCCTCCATTTTTGCACTCAGGTGTAAGTCTCAGTGCCCTCTATCAGAATCCAGAGTTTCGAGAAGATTGGGGATACTAAATTTTTCGCCCCCCCCAAAAAAACGTAAGGGGTAACACTGTCGTTTTTTTTTCGGGTCGAAATTTTGAGTTTCGATATCTCAGCTCTGGAAGGGTCTAGAGCCTCAATTTTTACACTCAGGTGTAAGTCTCAGTGCTCTCTATCAGAATCCAGAGTTTCGAGAAGATTGGGGATACTTAATTTTTTGCCCAAAAAAAAACGCGTAAGGGGTAACACTGTCGTTTTTTTTTTCAGGTCGAAATTTTGAGTTTCGATATCTCAGCTCTGGAAGGGTCTAAAGCCTCCATTTTTGCACTCAGGTGTAAATCTCAGTGCCCTCTATCAGAATCCAGAGTTTCGAGAAGATTGGAGATACTAAATTTTTCGCCCAAAAAAAAAAAACGTAAGGGGTAACACTGTCGTTTTTTTTTCGGGTCGAAATTTTGAGTTTCGATATCTCAGCTCTGGAAGGGTCTAGAGCCTCCATTTTTGCACTCAGGTGTAAGTCTCAGTGCCCTCTATCAGAATCCAGAGTTTCGGGAAAATTGGGGATACTAAATTTTTCGCCCAAAAAAAAAAACGTAAGGGGTAACACTGTCGTTTTTTTTTCGGGTCGAAATTTTGAGTTTCGATATCTCAGCTCTGGAAGGGTCTAGAGCCTCCATTTTTGCACTCAGGTGTAAGTCTCAGTGCCCTCTATCAGAATCCAGAGTTTCGGGAAGATTGGGGATACTAAATTTTTCGCCCAAAAAAAAAAAACGTAAGGGGTACCACTGTCGTTTTATTTTCGGGTCGAAATTTTGAGTTTCGATATCTCAGCTCTGGAAGGGTCTAGAGCCTCCATTTTTGCGCTCAGGTGTAAGTCTCAGTGCCCTCTATCAGAATCCAGAGTTTCGAGAAGATTGGGGATACTAAATTTTTCGCCCAAAAAAAAAAAACGTAAGGGGTAACACTGTCGTTTTTTTTTCGGGTCGAAATTTTGAGTTTCGATATCTCAGCTCTGGAAGGGTCTAGAGCCTCCATTTTTGCACTCAGGTGTAAGTCTCAGTGCCCTCTATCAGAATCCAGAGTTTCGAGAAGATTGGGGATACTAAATTTTTCGCCCAAAAAAAAAAACGTAAGGGGTAACACTGTTGTTTTTTTTTCGGGTCGAAATTTTGAGTTTCGATATCTCAGCTCTGGAAGGGTCTAGAGCCTCCATTTTTGCACTCAGGTGTAAGTCTCAGTGCCCTCTATCAGAATCCAGAGTTTCGAGAAGATTGGGGATACTAAATTTTTCGCCCCCCCCAAAAAAACGTAAGGGGTAACACTGTCGTTTTTTTTTCGGGTCGAAATTTTGAGTTTCGATATCTCAGCTCTGGAAGGGTCTAGAGCCTCCATTTTTGCACTCAGGTGTAAGTCTCAGTGCCCTCTATCAGAATCCAGAGTTTCGAGAAGATTGGGGATACTTAATTTTTCGCCCAAAAAAAAAAAAAACGTAAGGGGTAACACTGTCGTTTTTTTTTCGGGTCGAAATTTTGAGTTTCGATATCTCAGCTCGGGAAGGGTCTAGAGCCTCCATTTTTGCACTCAGGTGTAAGTCTCAGTGCCCTCTATCAGAATCCAGAGTTTCGAGAAGATTGGGGATACTTAATTTTTCGCCCAAAAAAAAAAAACGTAAGGGGTAACACTGTCGTTTTTTTTTCGGGTCGAAATTTTGAGTTTCGATATCTCAGCTCTGGAAGGGTCTAGAGCCTCCATTTTTGTGCTCAGGTGTAAGTCTCAGTGCCCTCTATCAGAATCCAGAGTTTCGAGAAGATTGGGGATACTAAATTTTTCGCCCCAAAAAAAAAAACGTAAGGGGTAACACTGTCGTTTTTTTTTCGGGTCGAAATTTTGAGTTTCGATATCTCAGCTCTGGAAGGGTCTAGAGCCTCCATTTTTGCACTCAGGTGTAAGTCTCAGTGCCCTCTATCAGAATCCAGAGTTTCGAGAAGATTGGGGATACTTAATTTTTCGCCCAAAAAAAAAAACGTAAGGGGTAACACTGTCGTTTTTTTTTCGGGTCGAAATTTTGAGTTTCGATATCTCAGCTCTGGAAGGGTCTAGAGCCTCCATTTTTGCGCTCAGGTGTAAGTCTCAGTGCCCTCTATCAGAATCCAGAGTTTCGAGAAGATTGGGGATACTAAATTTTTCGCCCAAAAAAAAAACGTAAGGGGTAACACTGTCGTTTTATTTTCGGGTCGAAATTTTGAGTTTCGATATCTCAGCTCTGGAAGGGTCTAGAGCCTCCATTTTTGCACTCAGGTGTAAGTCTCAGTGCCCTCTATCAGAATCCAGAGTTTCGAGAAGATTGGGGATACTAAATTTTTCGCCCAAAAAAAAAAAACGTAAGGGGTAACACTGTCGTTTTTTTTTCGGGTCGAAATTTTGAGTTTCGATATCTCAGCTCTGGAAGGGTCTAGAGCCTCCATTTTTGCACTCAGGTGTAAGTCTTAGTGCCCTCTATCAGAATCCAGAGTTTCGAGAAGATTGGGGATACTAAATTTTTCGCCCAAAAAAAAAAAAACGTAAGGGGTAACACTGTCGTTTTTTTATCGGGTCGAAATTTTGAGTTTCGATATCTCAGCTCTGGAAGGGTCAAGAGCCTCCATTTTTGCACTCAGGTGTAAGTCTCAGTGCCCTCTATCAGAATCCAGAGTTTCGGGAAGATTGGGGATACTAAATTTTTCGCCCAAAAAAAAAAACGTAAGGGGTAACACTGTCGTTTTTTTTTTCGGGTCGAAATTTTGAGTTTCGATATCTCAGCTCTGGAAGGGTCTAGAGCCTCCATTTTTGCACTCAGGTGTAAGTCTCAGTGCCCTCTATCAGAATCCAGAGTTTCGGGAAGATTGGGGATACTACATTTTTCGCCCAAAAAAAAAAACGTAAGGGGTACCACTGTCGTTTTTTTTTCGGGTCGAAATTTTGAGTTTCGATATCTCAGCTCTGGAAGGGTCTAGAGCCTCCATTTTTGCACTCAGGTGTAAGTCTCAGTGCCCTCTATCAGAATCCAGAGTTTCGGGAAGATTGGGGATACTAAATTTTTCGCCCAAAAAAAAAAAACGTAAGGGGTACCACTGTCGTTTTATTTTCGGGTCGAAATTTTGAGTTTCGATATCTCAGCTCTGGAAGGGTCTAGAGCCTCCATTTTTGCACTCAGGTGTAAGTCTCAGTGCCCTCTATCAGAATCCAGAGTTTCGAGAAGATTGGGGATACTAAATTTTTCACCCAAAAAAAAAAAACGTAAGGGGTACCACTGTCGTTTTTTTTTTCGGGTCGAAATTTTGAGTTTCGATATCTCAGCTCTGGAAGGGTCTAGAGCCTCAATTTTTGCGCTCAGGTCTAAGTCTCATGGCCCTCTATCAGAATCCAGAGTTTCGAGAAGATTGGGGATACTTAATTTTTTGCCCAAAAAAAAACACGTAAGGGGTAACACTGTCGTTTTTTTTTCGGGTCGAAATTTAGAGTTTCGATATCTCAGCTCTGGAAGGGTCTAGAGCCTCCATTTTTGCACTCAGGTGTAAGTCTCAGTGCCCTCTATCAGAATCCAGAGTTTCGAGAAGATTGGGGATACTAAATTTTTCGCCCAAAAAAAAAAACGTAAGGGGTAACACTGTCGTTTTTTTTTCGGGTCGAAATTTTGAGTTTCGATATCTCAGCTCTGGAAGGGTCTAGAGCCTCCATTTTTGCACTCAGGTGTAAATCTCAGTGCCCTCTATCAGAATCCAGAGTTTCGAGAAGATTGGGGATACTAAATTTTTCGCCCAAAAAAAAAAACGTAAGGGGTAACACTGTCGTTTTTTTTTCGGGTCGAAATTTTGAGTTTCGATATCTCAGCTCTGGAAGGGTCTAGAGCCTCCATTTTTGCACTCAGGTGTAAGTCTCAGTGCCCTCTATCAGAATCCAGAGTTTCGAGAAGATTGGGGATACTTAATTTTTCGCCCAAAAAAAAAAAACCGTAAGGGGTAACACTGTCGTTTTTTTTTCGGGTCGAAATTTTGAGTTTCGATATCTCAGCTCGGGAAGGGTCTAGAGCCTCCATTTTTGCACTCAGGTGTAAGTCTCAGTGCCCTCTATCAGAATCCAGAGTTTCGAGAAGATTGGGGATACTTAATTTTTCGCCCAAAAAAAAAAACGTAAGGGGTAACACTGTCGTTTTTTTTTCGGGTCGAAATTTTGAGTTTCGATATCTCAGCTCTGGAAGGGTCTAGAGCCTCCATTTTTGCGCTCAGGTGTAAGTCTCAGTGCCCTCTATCAGAATCCAGAGTTTCGAGAAGATTGGGGATACTAAATTTTTCGCCCAAAAAAAAAACGTAAGGGGTAACACTGTCGTTTTATTTTCGGGTCGAAATTTTGAGTTTCGATATCTCAGCTCTGGAAGGGTCTAGAGCCTCCATTTTTGCACTCAGGTGTAAGTCTCAGTGCCCTCTATCAGAATCCAGAGTTTCGAGAAGATTGGGGATACTAAATTTTTCGCCCAAAAAAAAAAAAACGTAAGGGGTAACACTGTCGTTTTTTTTTCGGGTCGAAATTTTGAGTTTCGATATCTCAGCTCTGGAAGGGTCTAGAGCCTCCATTTTTGCACTCAGGTGTAAGTCTTAGTGCCCTCTATCAGAATCCAGAGTTTCGAGAAGATTGGGGATACTAAATTTTTCGCCCAAAAAAAAAAAAACGTAAGGGGTAACACTGTCGTTTTTTTTTCGGGTCGAAATTTTGAGTTTCGATATCTCAGCTCTGGAAGGGTCAAGAGCCTCCATTTTTGCACTCAGGTGTAAGTCTCAGTGCCCTCTATCAGAATCCAGAGTTTCGGGAAGATTGGGGATACTAAATTTTTCGCCCAAAAAAAAAAACGTAAGGGGTAACACTGTCGTTTTTTTTTTCGGGTCGAAATTTTGAGTTTCGATATCTCAGCTCTGGAAGGGTCTAGAGCCTCCATTTTTGCACTCAGGTGTAAGTCTCAGTGCCCTCTATCAGAATCCAGAGTTTCGGGAAGATTGGGGATACTACATTTTTCGCCCAAAAAAAAAAACGTAAGGGGTACCACTGTCGTTTTTTTTTCGGGTCGAAATTTTGAGTTTCGATATCTCAGCTCTGGAAGGGTCTAGAGCCTCCATTTTTGCACTCAGGTGTAAGTCTCAGTGCCCTCTATCAGAATCCAGAGTTTCGGGAAGATTGGGGATACTAAATTTTTCGCCCAAAAAAAAAAAACGTAAGGGGTACCACTGTCGTTTTATTTTCGGGTCGAAATTTTGAGTTTCGATATCTCAGCTCTGGAAGGGTCTAGAGCCTCCATTTTTGCACTCAGGTGTAAGTCTCAGTGCCCTCTATCAGAATCCAGAGTTTCGAGAAGATTGGGGATACTAAATTTTTCACCCAAAAAAAAAAAACGTAAGGGGTACCACTGTCGTTTTTTTTTTCGGGTCGAAATTTTGAGTTTCGATATCTCAGCTCTGGAAGGGTCTAGAGCCTCAATTTTTGCGCTCAGGTCTAAGTCTCATGGCCCTCTATCAGAATCCAGAGTTTCGAGAAGATTGGGGATACTTAATTTTTTGCCCAAAAAAAAACACGTAAGGGGTAACACTGTCGTTTTTTTTTCGGGTCGAAATTTTGAGTTTCGATATCTCAGCTCTGGAAGGGTCTAGAGCCTCCATTTTTGCACTCAGGTGTAAGTCTCAGTGCCCTCTATCAGAATCCAGAGTTTCGAGAAGATTGGGGATACTAAATTTTTCGCCCAAAAAAAAAAACGTAAGGGGTAACACTGTCGTTTTTTTTTCGGGTCGAAATTTTGAGTTTCGATATCTCAGCTCTGGAAGGGTCTAGAGCCTCCATTTTTGCACTCAGGTGTAAATCTCAGTGCCCTCTATCAGAATCCAGAGTTTCGAGAAGATTGGGGATACTAAATTTTTCGCCCAAAAAAAAAAAAACCTAAGGGGTAACACTGTCGTTTTTTTTTTCGGGTCGAAATTTTGAGTTTCGATATCTCAGCTCTGGAAGGGTCTAGAGCCTCCATTTTTGCACTCAGGTATAAGTCTCAGTGCCCTCTATCAGAATCCAGAGTTTCGAGAAGATTGGGGATACTTAATTTTTCGTCCAAAAAAAAAAACGTAAGGGGTAACACTGTCGTTTTTTTTTTCGGGTCGAAATTTTGAGTTTCGATATCTCAGCTCTGGAAGGGTCTAGAGCCTCCATTTTTGCACTCAGGTGTAAGTCTCAGTGCCCTCTATCAGAATCCAGAGTTTCGAGAAGATTGGGGATACTTAATTTTTCGCCCAAAAAAAAAAAACGTAAGGGGTAACACTGTCGTTTTTTTTTCGGGTCGAAATTTTGAGTTTCGATATCTCAGCTCTGGAAGGGTCTAGAGCCTCCATTTTTGCACTCAGGTGTAAGTCTCAGTGCCCTCAATCAGAATCCAGAGTTTCGAGAAGATTGGGGATACTAAATTTTTCGCCCAAAAAAAAAAAACGTAAGGGGTAACACTGTCGTTTTTTTTTCGGGTCGAAATTTTGAGTTTCGATATCTCAGCTCTGGAAGGGTCTAGAGCCTCCATTTTTGCACTCAGGTGTAAATCTCAGTGCCCTCTATCAGAATCCAGAGTTTCGAGAAGATTGGGGATACTAAATTTTTCGCCCAAAAAAAAAAAACGTAAGGGGTAACACTGTCGTTTTTTTTTCGGGTCGAAATTTTGAGTTTCGATATCTCAGCTCTGGAAGGGTCTAGAGCCTCCATTTTTGCACTCAGGTGTAAGTCTCAGTGCCCTCTATCAGAATCCAGAGTTTCGAGAAGATTGGGGATACTTAATTTTTCGCCCAAAAAAAAAAACGTAAGGGGTAACACTGTCGTTTTTTTTTCGGGTCGAAATTTTGAGTTTCGATATCTCAGCTCTGGAAGGGTCTAGAGCCTCCATTTTTGCACTCAGGTATAAGTCTCAGTGCCCTCTATCAGAATCCAGAGTTTCGAGAAGATTGGGGATACTTAATTTTTCGTCCAAAAAAAAAAACGTAAGGGGTAACACTGTCGTTTTTTTTTCGGGTCGAAATTTTGAGTTTCGATATCTCAGCTCTGGAAGGGTCTAGAGCCTCCATTTTTGCACTCAGGTGTAAGTCTCAGTGCCCTCTATCAGAATCCAGAGTTTCGAGAAGATTGGGGATACTTAATTTTTCGCCCAAAAAAAAAAACGTAAGGGGTAACACTGTCGTTTTTTTTTCGGGTCGAAATTTTGAGTTTCGATATCTCAGCTCTGGAAGGGTCTAGAGCCTCCATTTTTGCACTCAGGTATAAGTCTCAGTGCCCTCTATCAGAATCCAGAGTTTCGAGAAGATTGGGGATACTAAATTTTTCGCCCAAAAAAAAAAACGTAAGGGGTAACACTGTTGTTTTTTTTTCGGGTCGAAATTTTGAGTTTCGATATCTCAGCTCTGGAAGGGTCTAGAGCCTCCATTTTTGCACTCAGGTGTAAGTCTCAGTGCCCTCTATCAGAATCCAGAGTTTCGAGAAGATTGGGGATACTAAATTTTTCGCCCCCCAAAAAAAAACGTAAGGGGTAACACTGTCGTTTTTTTTTCGGGTTGAAATTTTGAGTTTCGATATCTCAGCTCTGGAAGGGTCTAGAGCCTCCATTTTTGCACTCAGGTGTAAGTCTCAGTGCCCTCTATCAGAATCCAGAGTTTCGAGAAGATTGGGGATACTAAATTTTTCGCCCCCCCCAAAAAAACGTAAGGGGTAACACTGTCGTTTTTTTTTCGGGTCGAAATTTTGAGTTTCGATATCTCAGCTCGGGAAGGGTCTAGAGCCTCCATTTTTGCACTCAGGTGTAAGTCTCAGTGCCCTCTATCAGAATCCAGAGTTTCGAGAAGATTGGGGATACTTAATTTTTCGCCCAAAAAAAAAAAACGTAAGGGGTAACACTGTCGTTTTTTTTTCGGGTCGAAATTTTGAGTTTCGATATCTCAGCTCTGGAAGGGTCTAGAGCCTCCATTTTTGCGCTCAGGTGTAAGTCTCAGTGCCCTCTATCAGAATCCAGAGTTTCGAGAAGATTGGGGGATACTAAATTTTTCGCCCAAAAAAAAAAACGTAAGGGGTAACACTGTCGTTTTTTTTTTCGGGTCGAAATTTTGAGTTTCGATATCTCAGCTCTGGAAGGGTCTAGAGCCTCCATTTTTGCACTCAGGTGTAAGTCTCAGTGCCCTCTATCAGAATCCAGAGTTTCGGGAAGATTGGGGATACTAAATTTTTCGCCCAAAAAAAAAAACGTAAGGGGTACCACTGTCGTTTTATTTTCGGGTCGAAATTTTGAGTTTCGATATCTCAGCTCTGGAAGGGTCTAGAGCCTCCATTTTTGCACTCAGGTGTAAGTCTCAGTGCCCTCTATCAGAATCCAGAGTTTCGAGAAGATTGGGGATACTAAATTTTTCACCCAAAAAAAAAAAACGTAAGGGGTACCACTGTCGTTTTTTTTTTCGGGTCGAAATTTTGAGTTTCGATATCTCAGCTCTGGAAGGGTCTAGAGCCTCAATTTTTGCGCTCAGGTCTAAGTCTCATGGCCCTCTATCAGAATCCAGAGTTTCGAGAAGATTGGGGATACTTAATTTTTTGCCCAAAAAAAAACACGTAAGGGGTAACACTGTCGTTTTTTTTTCGGGTCGAAATTTTGAGTTTCGATATCTCAGCTCTGGAAGGGTCTAGAGCCTCCATTTTTGCACTCAGGTGTAAGTCTCAGTGCCCTCTATCAGAATCCAGAGTTTCGAGAAGATTGGGGATACTAAATTTTTCACCCAAAAAAAAAAACGTAAGGGGTAACACTGTCGTTTTTTTTTCGGGTCGAAATTTTGAGTTTCGATATCTCAGCTCTGGAAGGGTCTAGAGCCTCCATTTTTGCACTCAGGTGTAAATCTCAGTGCCCTCTATTAGAATCCAGAGTTTCGAGAAGATTGGGGATACTAAATTTTTCGCCCAAAAAAAAAAAAACCTAAGGGGTAACACTGTCGTTTTTTTTTCGGGTCGAAATTTTGAGTTTCGATATCTCAGCTCTGGAAGGGTCTAGAGCCTCCATTTTTGCACTCAGGTGTAAGTCTCAGTGCCCTCTATCAGAATCCAGAGTTTCGAGAAGATTGGGGATACTAAATTTTTCGCCCCCCAAAAAAAAACGTAAGGGGTAACACTGTCGTTTTTTTTTCGGGTTGAAATTTTGAGTTTCGATATCTCAGCTCTGGAAGGGTCTAGAGCCTCCATTTTTGCACTCAGGTGTAAGTCTCAGTGCCCTCTATCAGAATCCAGAGTTTCGAGAAGATTGGGGATACTAAATTTTTCGCCCCCCAAAAAAAAACGTAAGGGGTAACACTGTCGTTTTTTTTTCGGGTTGAAATTTTGAGTTTCGATATCTCAGCTCTGGAAGGGTCTAGAGCCTCCATTTTTGCACTCAGGTGTAAGTCTCAGTGCCCTCTATCAGAATCCAGAGTTTCGAGAAGATTGGGGATACTAAATTTTTCGCCCCTCTCAAAAAAACGTAAGGGGTAACACTGTCGTTTTTTTTTCGGGTCGAAATTTTGAGTTTCGATATCTCAGCTCTGGAAGGGTCTAGAGCCTCAATTTTTACACTCAGGTGTAAGTCTCAGTGCTCTCTATCAGAATCCAGAGTTTCGAGAAGATTGGGGATACTTAATTTTTTGCCCAAAAAAAAACGCGTAAGGGGTAACACTGTCGTTTTTTTTTCGGGTCGAAATTTTGAGTTTCGATATCTCAGTTCTGGAAGGGTCTAAAGCCTCCATTTTTGCACTCAGGTGTAAATCTCAGTGCCCTCTATCAGAATCCAGAGTTTCGAGAAGATTGGAGATACTAAATTTTTCGCCCAAAAAAAAAAAACGTAAGGGGTAACACTGTCGTTTTTTTTTCGGGTCGAAATTTTGAGTTTCGATATCTCAGCTCTGGAAGGGTCTAGAGCCTCCATTTTTGCACTCAGGTGTAAGTCTCAGTGCCCTCTATCAGAATCCAGAGTTTCGAGAAGATTGGGGATACTAAATTTTTCACCCAAAAAAAAAAACGTAAGGGGTAACACTGTCGTTTTTTTTTCGGGTCGAAATTTTGAGTTTCGATATCTCAGCTCTGGAAGGGTCTAGAGCCTCCATTTTTGCACTCAGGTGTAAATCTCAGTGCCCTCTATCAGAATCCAGAGTTTCGAGAAGATTGGGGATACTAAATTTTTCGCCCAAAAAAAAAAAAAACCTAAGGGGTAACACTGTCGTTTTTTTTTCGGGTCGAAATTTTGAGTTTCGATATCTCAGCTCTGGAAGGGTCTAGAGCCTCCATTTTTGCACTCAGGTATAAGTCTCAGTGCCCTCTATCAGAATCCAGAGTTTCGAGAAGATTGGGGATACTAAATTTTTCGCCCAAAAAAAAAAACGTAAGGGGTAACACTGTTGTTTTTTTTTCGGGTCGAAATTTTGAGTTTCGATATCTCAGCTCTGGAAGGGTCTAGAGCCTCCATTTTTGCACTCAGGTGTAAGTCTCAGTGCCCTCTATCAGAATCCAGAGTTTCGAGAAGATTGGGGATACTAAATTTTTCGCCCCCCAAAAAAAAACGTAAGGGGTAACACTGTCGTTTTTTTTTCGGGTTGAAATTTTGAGTTTCGATATCTCAGCTCTGGAAGGGTCTAGAGCCTCCATTTTTGCACTCAGGTGTAAGTCTCAGTGCCCTCTATCAGAATCCAGAGTTTCGAGAAGATTGGGGATACTAAATTTTTCGCCCCCCCCAAAAAAACGTAAGGGGTAACACTGTCGTTTTTTTTTCGGGTCGAAATTTTGAGTTTCGATATCTCAGCTCTGGAAGGGTCTAGAGCCTCCATTTTTGCGCTCAGGTGTAAGTCTCAGTGCCCTCTATCAGAATCCAGAGTTTCGAGAAGATTGGGGGATACTAAATTTTTCGCCCAAAAAAAAAAACGTAAGGGGTAACACTGTCGTTTTTTTTTTCGGGTCGAAATTTTGAGTTTCGATATCTCAGCTCTGGAAGGGTCTAGAGCCTCCATTTTTGCACTCAGGTGTAAGTCTCAGTGCCCTCTATCAGAATCCAGAGTTTCGGGAAGATTGGGGATACTAAATTTTTCGCCCAAAAAAAAAAACGTAAGGGGTACCACTGTCGTTTTATTTTCGGGTCGAAATTTTGAGTTTCGATATCTCAGCTCTGGAAGGGTCTAGAGCCTCCATTTTTGCACTCAGGTGTAAGTCTCAGTGCCCTCTATCAGAATCCAGAGTTTCGAGAAGATTGGGGATACTAAATTTTTCACCCAAAAAAAAAAAACGTAAGGGGTACCACTGTCGTTTTTTTTTTCGGGTCGAAATTTTGAGTTTCGATATCTCAGCTCTGGAAGGGTCTAGAGCCTCAATTTTTGCGCTCAGGTCTAAGTCTCATGGCCCTCTATCAGAATCCAGAGTTTCGAGAAGATTGGGGATACTTAATTTTTTGCCCAAAAAAAAACACGTAAGGGGTAACACTGTCGTTTTTTTTTCGGGTCGAAATTTTGAGTTTCGATATCTCAGCTCTGGAAGGGTCTAGAGCCTCCATTTTTGCACTCAGGTGTAAGTCTCAGTGCCCTCTATCAGAATCCAGAGTTTCGAGAAGATTGGGGATACTAAATTTTTCACCCAAAAAAAAAAACGTAAGGGGTAACACTGTCGTTTTTTTTTCGGGTCGAAATTTTGAGTTTCGATATCTCAGCTCTGGAAGGGTCTAGAGCCTCCATTTTTGCACTCAGGTGTAAATCTCAGTGCCCTCTATTAGAATCCAGAGTTTCGAGAAGATTGGGGATACTAAATTTTTCGCCCAAAAAAAAAAAAACCTAAGGGGTAACACTGTCGTTTTTTTTTCGGGTCGAAATTTTGAGTTTCGATATCTCAGCTCTGGAAGGGTCTAGAGCCTCCATTTTTGCACTCAGGTATAAGTCTCAGTGCCCTCTATCAGAATCCAGAGTTTCGAGAAGATTGGGGATACTAAATTTTTCGCCCAAAAAAAAAAACGTAAGGGGTAACACTGTTGTTTTTTTTTCGGGTCGAAATTTTGAGTTTCGATATCTCAGCTCTGGAAGGGTCTAGAGCCTCCATTTTTGCACTCAGGTGTAAGTCTCAGTGCCCTCTATCAGAATCCAGAGTTTCGAGAAGATTGGGGATACTAAATTTTTCGCCCCCCAAAAAAAAACGTAAGGGGTAACACTGTCGTTTTTTTTTCGGGTTGAAATTTTGAGTTTCGATATCTCAGCTCTGGAAGGGTCTAGAGCCTCCATTTTTGCACTCAGGTGTAAGTCTCAGTGCCCTCTATCAGAATCCAGAGTTTCGAGAAGATTGGGGATACTAAATTTTTCGCCCCTCTCAAAAAAACGTAAGGGGTAACACTGTCGTTTTTTTTTCGGGTCGAAATTTTGAGTTTCGATATCTCAGCTCTGGAAGGGTCTAGAGCCTCAATTTTTACACTCAGGTGTAAGTCTCAGTGCTCTCTATCAGAATCCAGAGTTTCGAGAAGATTGGGGATACTTAATTTTTTGCCCAAAAAAAAACGCGTAAGGGGTAACACTGTCGTTTTTTTTTCGGGTCGAAATTTTGAGTTTCGATATCTCAGTTCTGGAAGGGTCTAAAGCCTCCATTTTTGCACTCAGGTGTAAATCTCAGTGCCCTCTATCAGAATCCAGAGTTTCGAGAAGATTGGAGATACTAAATTTTTCGCCCAAAAAAAAAAAACGTAAGGGGTAACACTGTCGTTTTTTTTTCGGGTCGAAATTTTGAGTTTCGATATCTCAGCTCTGGAAGGGTCTAGAGCCTCCATTTTTGCACTCAGGTGTAAGTCTCAGTGCCCTCTATCAGAATCCAGAGTTTCGAGAAGATTGGGGATACTAAATTTTTCACCCAAAAAAAAAAACGTAAGGGGTAACACTGTCGTTTTTTTTTCGGGTCGAAATTTTGAGTTTCGATATCTCAGCTCTGGAAGGGTCTAGAGCCTCCATTTTTGCACTCAGGTGTAAATCTCAGTGCCCTCTATCAGAATCCAGAGTTTCGAGAAGATTGGGGATACTAAATTTTTCGCCCAAAAAAAAAAAAAACCTAAGGGGTAACACTGTCGTTTTTTTTTCGGGTCGAAATTTTGAGTTTCGATATCTCAGCTCTGGAAGGGTCTAGAGCCTCCATTTTTGCACTCAGGTATAAGTCTCAGTGCCCTCTATCAGAATCCAGAGTTTCGAGAAGATTGGGGATACTAAATTTTTCGCCCAAAAAAAAAAACGTAAGGGGTAACACTGTTGTTTTTTTTTCGGGTCGAAATTTTGAGTTTCGATATCTCAGCTCTGGAAGGGTCTAGAGCCTCCATTTTTGCACTCAGGTGTAAGTCTCAGTGCCCTCTATCAGAATCCAGAGTTTCGAGAAGATTGGGGATACTAAATTTTTCGCCCCCCAAAAAAAAACGTAAGGGGTAACACTGTCGTTTTTTTTTCGGGTTGAAATTTTGAGTTTCGATATCTCAGCTCTGGAAGGGTCTAGAGCCTCCATTTTTGCACTCAGGTGTAAGTCTCAGTGCCCTCTATCAGAATCCAGAGTTTCGAGAAGATTGGGGATACTAAATTTTTCGCCCCCCCCAAAAAAACGTAAGGGGTAACACTGTCGTTTTTTTTTCGGGTCGAAATTTTGAGTTTCGATATCTCAGCTCTGGAAGGGTCTAGAGCCTCAATTTTTACACTCAGGTGTAAGTCTCAGTGCTCTCTATCAGAATCCAGAGTTTCGAGAAGATTGGGGATACTTAATTTTTTGCCCAAAAAAAAACGCGTAAGGGGTAACACTGTCGTTTTTTTTTTCGGGTCGAAATTTTGAGTTTCGATATCTCAGCTCTGGAAGGGTCTAAAGCCTCCATTTTTGCACTCAGGTGTAAATCTCAGTGCCCTCTATCAGAATCCAGAGTTTCGAGAAGATTGGAGATACTAAATTTTTCGCCCAAAAAAAAAAAAACGTAAGGGGTAACACTGTCGTTTTTTTTTCGGGTCGAAATTTTGAGTTTCGATATCTCAGCTCTGGAAGGGTCTAGAGCCTCCATTTTTGCACTCAGGTGTAAGTCTCAGTGCCCTCTATCAGAATCCAGAGTTTCGGGAAAATTGGGGATACTAAATTTTTCGCCCAAAAAAAAAAACGTAAGGGGTAACACTGTCGTTTTTTTTTCGGGTCGAAATTTTGAGTTTCGATATCTCAGCTCTGGAAGGGTCTAGAGCCTCCATTTTTGCACTCAGGTGTAAGTCTCAGTGCCCTCTATCAGAATCCAGAGTTTCGGGAAGATTGGGGATACTAAATTTTTCGCCCAAAAAAAAAAAACGTAAGGGGTACCACTGTCGTTTTATTTTCGGGTCGAAATTTTGAGTTTCGATATCTCAGCTCTGGAAGGGTCTAGAGCCTCCATTTTTGCGCTCAGGTGTAAGTTTCAGTGCCCTCTATCAGAATCCAGAGTTTCGAGAAGATTGGGGATACTACATTTTTCGCCCAAAAAAAAAAACGTAAGGGGTAACACTGTCGTTTTTTTTTCGGGTCGAAATTTTGAGTTTCGATATCTCAGCTCTGGAAGGGTCTAGAGCCTCCATTTTTGTGCTCAGGTGTAAGTCTCAGTGCCCTCTATCAGAATCCAGAGTTTCGAGAAGATTGGGGATACTAAATTTTTCGCCCAAAAAAAAAAAACGTAAGGGGTAACACTGTCGTTTTTTTTTCGGGTCGAAATTTTGAGTTTCGATATCTCAGCTCTGGAAGGGTCTAGAGCCTCCATTTTTGCACTCAGGTGTAAGTCTCAGTGCCCTCTATCAGAATCCAGAGTTTCGAGAAGATTGGGGATACTTAATTTTTCGCCCAAAAAAAAAAACGTAAGGGGTAACACTGTCGTTTTTTTTTCGGGTCGAAATTTTGAGTTTCGATATCTCAGCTCTGGAAGGGTCTAGAGCCTCCATTTTTGCACTCAGGTGTAAGTCTCAGTGCCCTCTATCAGAATCCAGAGTTTCGAGAAGATTGGGGATACTTAATTTTTCGCCCAAAAAAAAAAAACGTAAGGGGTAACACTGTCGTTTTTTTTTTCGGGTCGAAATTTTGAGTTTCGATATCTCAGCTCGGGAAGGGTCTAGAGCCTCCATTTTTGCACTCAGGTGTAAGTCTCAGTGCCCTCTATCAGAATCCAGAGTTTCGAGAAGATTGGGGATACTTAATTTTTCGCCCAAAAAAAAAACGTAAGGGGTAACACTGTCGTTTTTTTTTCGGGTCGAAATTTTGAGTTTCGATATCTCAGCTCTGGAAGGGTCTAGAGCCTCCATTTTTGCGCTCAGGTGTAAGTCTCAGTGCCCTCTATCAGAATCCAGAGTTTCGAGAAGATTGGGGATACTAAATTTTTCGCCCAAAAAAAAAACGTAAGGGGTAACACTGTCGGTTTTTTTTCGGGTCGAAATTTTGAGTTTCGATATCTCAGCTCTGGAAGGGTCTAGAGCCTCCATTTTTGCACTCAGGTGTAAGTCTCAGTGCCCTCTATCAGAATCCAGAGTTTCGAGAAGATTGGGGATACTAAATTTTTCGCCCAAAAAAAAAAAAACGTAAGGGGTAACACTGTCGGTTTTTTTTCGGGTCGAAATTTTGAGTTTCGATATCTCAGCTCTGGAAGGGTCTAGAGCCTCCATTTTTGCACTCAGGTGTAAGTCTCAGTGCCCTCTATCAGAATCCAGAGTTTCGAGAAGATTGGGGATACTAAATTTTTCGCCCAAAAAAAAAAAACGTAAGGGGTAACACTGTCGTTTTTTTTTCGGGTCGAAATTTTGAGTTTCGATATCTCAGCTCTGGAAGGGTCTAGAGCCTCCATTTTTGCACTCAGGTGTAAGTCTCAGTGCCCTCTATCAGAATCCAGAGTTTCGGGAAGATTGGGGATACTAAATTTTTCGCCCAAAAAAAAAAACGTAAGGGGTAACACTGTCGTTTTTTTTTCGGGTCGAAATTTTGAGTTTCGATATCTCAGCTCTGGAAGGGTCTAGAGCCTCCATTTTTGCACTCAGGTGTAAGTCTCAGTGCCCTCTATCAGAATCCAGAGTTTCGGGAAGATTGGGGATACTAAATTTTTCGCCCAAAAAAAAAACGTAAGGGGTAACACTGTCGTTTTTTTTTCGGGTCGAAATTTTGAGTTTCGATATCTCAGCTCTGGAAGGGTCTAGAGCCTCCATTTTTGCACTCAGGTGTAAGTCTCAGTGCCCTCTATCAGAATCCAGAGTTTCGAGAAGATTGGGGATACTTAGTTTTTCGCCCAAAAAAAAAAACGTAAGGGGTAACACTGTCGTTTTTTTTTCGGGTCGAAATTTTGAGTTTCGATATCTCAGCTCTGGAAGGGTCTAGAGCCTCCATTTTTGCACTCAGGTGTAAGTCTCAGTGCCCTCTATCAGAATCCAGAGTTTCGAGAAGATTGGGGATACTAAATTTTTCGCCCAAAAAAAAAAACGTAAGGGGTAACACTGTCGTTTTTTTTTCGGGTCGAAATTTTGAGTTTCGATATCTCAGCTCTGGAAGGGTCTAGAGCCTCCATTTTTGCACTCAGGTGTAAATCTCAGTGCCCTCTATCAGAATCCAGAGTTTCGAGAAGATTGGGGATACTAAATTTTTCGCCCAAAAAAAAAAAACCTAAGGGGTAACACTGTCGTTTTTTTTTGGGTCGAAATTTTGAGTTTCGATATCTCAGCTCTGGAAGGGTCTAGAGCCTCCATTTTTGCACTCAGGTATAAGTCTCAGTGCCCTCTATCAGAATCCAGAGTTTCGAGAAGATTGGGGATACTTAATTTTTCGTCCAAAAAAAAAAACGTAAGGGGTAACACTGTCGTTTTTTTTTCGGGTCGAAATTTTGAGTTTCGATATCTCAGCTCTGGAAGGGTCTAGAGCCTCCATTTTTGCACTCAGGTGTAAGTCTCAGTGCCCTCTATCAGAATCCAGAGTTTCGAGAAGATTGGGGATACTTAGTTTTTCGCCCAAAAAAAAAAACGTAAGGGGTAACACTGTCGTTTTTTTTTCGGGTCGAAATTTTGAGTTTCGATATCTCAGCTCTGGAAGGGTCTAGAGCCTCCATTTTTGCACTCAGGTGTAAGTCTCAGTGCCCTCTATCAGAATCCAGAGTTTCGAGAAGATTGGGGATACTAAATTTTTCGCCCAAAAAAAAAAAACGTAAGGGGTAACACTGTCGTTTTTTTTTCGGGTCGAAATTTTGAGTTTCGATATCTCAGCTCTGGAAGGGTCTAGAGCCTCCATTTTTGCACTCAGGTGTAAATCTCAGTGCCCTCTATCAGAATCCAGAGTTTCGAGAAGATTGGGGATACTTAATTTTTCGCCCAAAAAAAAAAACGTAAGGGGTAACACTGTCGTTTTTTTTTCGGGTCGAAATTTTGAGTTTCGATATCTCAGCTCTGGAAGGGTCTAGAGCCTCCATTTTTGCACTCAGGTATAAGTCTCAGTGCCCTCTATCAGAATCCAGAGTTTCGAGAAGATTGGGGATACTAAATTTTTCGCCCAAAAAAAAAAACGTAAGGGGTAACACTGTCGTTTTTTTTTCGGGTTGAAATTTTGAGTTTCGATATCTCAGCTCTGGAAGGGTCTAGAGCCTCCATTTTTGCACTCAGGTGTAAGTCTCAGTGCCCTCTATCAGAATCCAGAGTTTCGAGAAGATTGGGGATACTAAATTTTTCGCCCCCCAAAAAAAAACGTAAGGGGTAACACTGTCGTTTTTTTTTCGGGTCGAAATTTTGAGTTTCGATATCTCAGCTCTGGAAGGGTCTAGAGCCTCAATTTTTACACTCAGGTGTAAGTCTCAGTGCTCTCTATCAGAATCCAGAGTTTCGAGAAGATTGGGGATACTTAATTTTTTGCCCAAAAAAAAACGCGTAAGGGGTAACACTGTCGTTTTTTTTTTCGGGTCGAAATTTTGAGTTTCGATATCTCAGCTCTGGAAGGGTCTAAAGCCTCCATTTTTGCACTCAGGTGTAAATCTCAGTGCCCTCTATCAGAATCCAGAGTTTCGAGAAGATTGGAGATACTAAATTTTTCGCCCAAAAAAAAAAAACGTAAGGGGTAACACTGTCGTTTTTTTTTCGGGTCGAAATTTTGAGTTTCGATATCTCAGCTCTGGAAGGGTCTAGAGCCTCCATTTTTGCACTCAGGTGTAAGTCTCAGTGCCCTCTATCAGAATCCAGAGTTTCGGGAAAATTGGGGATACTAAATTTTTCGCCCAAAAAAAAAAACGTAAGGGGTAACACTGTCGTTTTTTTTTCGGGTCGAAATTTTGAGTTTCGATATCTCAGCTCTGGAAGGGTCTAGAGCCTCCATTTTTGCACTCAGGTGTAAGTCTCAGTGCCCTCTATCAGAATCCAGAGTTTCGGGAAGATTGGGGATACTAAATTTTTCGCCCAAAAAAAAAAAACGTAAGGGGTACCACTGTAGTTTTATTTTCGGGTCGAAATTTTGAGTTTCGATATCTCAGCTCTGGAAGGGTCTAGAGCCTCCATTTTTGCGCTCAGGTGTAAGTCTCAGTGCCCTCTATCAGAATCCAGAGTTTCGAGAAGATTGGGGATACTAAATTTTTCGCCCAAAAAAAAAAAACGTAAGGGGTAACACTGTCGTTTTTTTTTCGGGTCGAAATTTTGAGTTTCGATATCTCAGCTCTGGAAGGGTCTAGAGCCTCCATTTTTGCACTCAGGTGTAAGTCTCAGTGCCCTCTATCAGAATCCAGAGTTTCGAGAAGATTGGGGATACTTAATTTTTCGCCCAAAAAAAAAAAAAACGTAAGGGGTAACACTGTCGTTTTTTTTTCGGGTCGAAATTTTGAGTTTCGATATCTCAGCTCGGGAAGGGTCTAGAGCCTCCATTTTTGCACTCAGGTGTAAGTCTCAGTGCCCTCTATCAGAATCCAGAGTTTCGAGAAGATTGGGGATACTTAATTTTTCGCCCAAAAAAAAAAAACGTAAGGGGTAACACTGTCGTTTTTTTTTCGGGTCGAAATTTTGAGTTTCGATATCTCAGCTCTGGAAGGGTCTAGAGCCTCCATTTTTGTGCTCAGGTGTAAGTCTCAGTGCCCTCTATCAGAATCCAGAGTTTCGAGAAGATTGGGGATACTAAATTTTTCGCCCAAAAAAAAAAAACGTAAGGGGTAACACTGTCGTTTTTTTTTCGGGTCGAAATTTTGAGTTTCGATATCTCAGCTCTGGAAGGGTCTAGAGCCTCCATTTTTGCACTCAGGTGTAAGTCTCAGTGCCCTCTATCAGAATCCAGAGTTTCGAGAAGATTGGGGATACTTAATTTTTCGCCCAAAAAAAAAAAACGTAAGGGGTAACACTGTCGTTTTTTTTTCGGGTCGAAATTTTGAGTTTCGATATCTCAGCTCTGGAAGGGTCTAGAGCCTCCATTTTTGCACTCAGGTGTAAGTCTCAGTGCCCTCTATCAGAATCCAGAGTTTCGAGAAGATTGGGGATACTTAATTTTTCGCCCAAAAAAAAAAAACCGTAAGGGGTAACACTGTCGTTTTTTTTTCGGGTCGAAATTTTGAGTTTCGATATCTCAGCTCGGGAAGGGTCTAGAGCCTCCATTTTTGCACTCAGGTGTAAGTCTCAGTGCCCTCTATCAGAATCCAGAGTTTCGAGAAGATTGGGGATACTTAATTTTTCGCCCAAAAAAAAAAACGTAAGGGGTAACACTGTCGTTTTTTTTTCGGGTCGAAATTTTGAGTTTCGATATCTCAGCTCTGGAAGGGTCTAGAGCCTCCATTTTTGCGCTCAGGTGTAAGTCTCAGTGCCCTCTATCAGAATCCAGAGTTTCGAGAAGATTGGGGATACTAAATTTTTCGCCCAAAAAAAAAACGTAAGGGGTAACACTGTCGTTTTTTTTTTCGGGTCGAAATTTTGAGTTTCGATATCTCAGCTCTGGAAGGGTCTAGAGCCTCCATTTTTGCACTCAGGTGTAAGTCTCAGTGCCCTCTATCAGAATCCAGAGTTTCGAGAAGATTGGGGATACTAAATTTTTCGCCCAAAAAAAAAAAAACGTAAGGGGTAACACTGTCGTTTTTTTTTCGGGTCGAAATTTTGAGTTTCGATATCTCAGCTCTGGAAGGGTCTAGAGCCTCCATTTTTGCACTCAGGTGTAAGTCTCAGTGCCCTCTATCAGAATCCAGAGTTTCGAGAAGATTGGGGATACTAAATTTTTCGCCCAAAAAAAAAAAACGTAAGGGGTAACACTGTCGTTTTTTTTTCGGGTCGAAATTTTGAGTTTCGATATCTCAGCTCTGGAAGGGTCTAGAGCCTCCATTTTTGCACTCAGGTGTAAGTCTCAGTGCCCTCTATCAGAATCCAGAGTTTCGGGAAGATTGGGGATACTAAATTTTTCGCCCAAAAAAAAAAACGTAAGGGGTAACACTGTCGTTTTTTTTTTCGGGTCGAAATTTTGAGTTTCGATATCTCAGCTCTGGAAGGGTCTAGAGCCTCCATTTTTGCACTCAGGTGTAAGTCTCAGTGCCCTCTATCAGAATCCAGAGTTTCGGGAAGATTGGGGATACTAAATTTTTCGCCCAAAAACAAAAACGTAAGGGGTACCACTGTCGTTTTATTTTCGGGTCGAAATTTTAGTTTCGATATCTCAGCTCTGGAAGGGTCTAGAGCCTCAATTTTTGCGCTCAGGTCTAAGTCTCATGGCCCTCTATCAGAATCCAGAGTTTCGAGAAGATTGGGGATACTTAATTTTTTGCCCAAAAAAAAACACGTAAGGGGTAACACTGTCGTTTTTTTTTCGGGTCGAAATTTTGAGTTTCGATATCTCAGCTCTGGAAGGGTCTAGAGCCTCCATTTTTGCACTCAGGTATAAGTCTCAGTGCCCTCTATCAGAATCCAGAGTTTCGAGAAGATTGGGGATACTAAATTTTTTGCCCAAAAAAAAAAACGTAAGGGGTAACACTGTTGTTTTTTTTTCGGGTCGAAATTTTGAGTTTCGATATCTCAGCTCTGGAAGGGTCTAGAGCCTCCATTTTTGCACTCAGGTGTAAGTCTCAGTGCCCTCTATCAGAATCCAGAGTTTCGAGAAGATTGGGGATACTAAATTTTTCGCCCCCCAAAAAAAAACGTAAGGGGTAACACTGTCGTTTTTTTTTCGGGTTGAAATTTTGAGTTTCGATATCTCAGCTCTGGAAGGGTCTAGAGCCTCCATTTTTGCACTCAGGTGTAAGTCTCAGTGCCCTCTATCAGAATCCAGAGTTTCGAGAAGATTGGGGATACTAAATTTTTCGCCCCTCCAAAAAAAACGTAAGGGGTAACACTGTCGTTTTTTTTTTCGGGTCGAAATTTTGAGTTTCGATATCTCAGCTCTGGAAGGGTCTAGAGCCTCAATTTTTACACTCAGGTGTAAGTCTCAGTGCTCTCTATCAGAATCCAGAGTTTCGAGAAGATTGGGGATACTTAATTTTTCGCCCAAAAAAAACCGCGTAAGGGGTAACACTGTCGTTTTTTTTTTCGGGTCGAAATTTTGAGTTTCGATATCTCAGCTCTGGAAGGGTCTAGAGCCTCCATTTTTGCACTCAGGTGTAAATCTCAGTGCCCTCTATCAGAATCCAGAGTTTCGAGAAGATTGGGGATACTACATTTTTCGCCCAAAAAAAAAAAAACGTAAGGGGTAACACTCGTTTTTTTTTCGGGTCGAAATTTTGAGTTTCGATATCTCAGCTCTGGAAGGGTCTAGAGCCTCCATTTTTGCACTCAGGTGTAAATCTCAGTGCCCTCTATCAGAATCCAGAGTTTCGAGAAGATTGGGGATACTAAATTTTTCGCCCAAAAAAAAAAAAACGTAAGGGGTAACACTGTCGTTTTTTTTTCGGGTCGAAAATTTGAGTTTCGATATCTCAGCTCTGGAAGGGTCTAGAGCCTCCATTTTTGCACTCAGGTGTAAGTCTCAATGCCCTCTATCAGAATCCAGAGTTTCGGGAAGATTGGGGATACTAAATTTTTCGCCCAAAAAAAAAAAACGTAAGGGGTAACACTGTGGTTTTTTTTTCGGGTCGAAATTTTGAGTTTCGATATCTCAGCTCTGGAAGGGTCTAGAGCCTCCATTTTTGCACTCAGGTGTAAGTCTCAGTGCCCTCTATCAGAATCCAGAGTTTCGAGAAGATTGGGGATACTTAGTTTTTCGCCCAAAAAAAAAAACGTAAGGGGTAACACTGTCGTTTTTTTTTCGGGTCGAAATTTTGAGTTTCGATATCTCAGCTCTGGAAGGGTCTAGAGCCTCCATTTTTGCACTCAGGTGTAAGTCTCAGTGCCCTCTATCAGAATCCAGAGTTTCGAGAAGATTGGGGATACTAAATTTTTCGCCCAAAAAAAAAAACGTAAGGGGTAACACTGTCGTTTTTTTTTCGGGTCGAAATTTTGAGTTTCGATATCTCAGCTCTGGAAGGGTCTAGAGCCTCCATTTTTGCACTCAGGTGTAAATCTCAGTGCCCTCTATCAGAATCCAGAGTTTCGAGAAGATTGGGGATACTAAATTTTTCGCCCAAAAAAAAAAAAACCTAAGGGGTAACACTGTCGTTTTTTTTTGGGTCGAAATTTTGAGTTTCGATATCTCAGCTCTGGAAGGGTCTAGAGCCTCCATTTTTGCACTCAGGTATAAGTCTCAGTGCCCTCTATCAGAATCCAGAGTTTCGAGAAGATTGGGGATACTTAATTTTTCGTCCAAAAAAAAAAACGTAAGGGGTAACACTGTCGTTTTTTTTTCGGGTCGAAATTTTGAGTTTCGATATCTCAGCTCTGGAAGGGTCTAGAGCCTCCATTTTTGCACTCAGGTGTAAGTCTCAGTGCCCTCTATCAGAATCCAGAGTTTCGAGAAGATTGGGGATACTTAGTTTTTCGCCCAAAAAAAAAAACGTAAGGGGTAACACTGTCGTTTTTTTTTCGGGTCGAAATTTTGAGTTTCGATATCTCAGCTCTGGAAGGGTCTAGAGCCTCCATTTTTGCACTCAGGTGTAAGTCTCAGTGCCCTCTATCAGAATCCAGAGTTTCGAGAAGATTGGGGATACTAAATTTTTCGCCCAAAAAAAAAAAACGTAAGGGGTAACACTGTCGTTTTTTTTTCGGGTCGAAATTTTGAGTTTCGATATCTCAGCTCTGGAAGGGTCTAGAGCCTCCATTTTTGCACTCAGGTGTAAATCTCAGTGCCCTCTATCAGAATCCAGAGTTTCGAGAAGATTGGGGATACTTAATTTTTCGCCCAAAAAAAAAAACGTAAGGGGTAACACTGTCGTTTTTTTTTCGGGTCGAAATTTTGAGTTTCGATATCTCAGCTCTGGAAGGGTCTAGAGCCTCCATTTTTGCACTCAGGTATAAGTCTCAGTGCCCTCTATCAGAATCCAGAGTTTCGAGAAGATTGGGGATACTAAATTTTTCGCCCAAAAAAAAAAACGTAAGGGGTAACACTGTCGTTTTTTTTTCGGGTTGAAATTTTGAGTTTCGATATCTCAGCTCTGGAAGGGTCTAGAGCCTCCATTTTTGCACTCAGGTGTAAGTCTCAGTGCCCTCTATCAGAATCCAGAGTTTCGAGAAGATTGGGGATACTAAATTTTTCGCCCCCCAAAAAAAAACGTAAGGGGTAACACTGTCGTTTTTTTTTCGGGTCGAAATTTTGAGTTTCGATATCTCAGCTCTGGAAGGGTCTAGAGCCTCAATTTTTACACTCAGGTGTAAGTCTCAGTGCTCTCTATCAGAATCCAGAGTTTCGAGAAGATTGGGGATACTTAATTTTTTGCCCAAAAAAAAACGCGTAAGGGGTAACACTGTCGTTTTTTTTTTCGGGTCGAAATTTTGAGTTTCGATATCTCAGCTCTGGAAGGGTCTAAAGCCTCCATTTTTGCACTCAGGTGTAAATCTCAGTGCTCTCTATCAGAATCCAGAGTTTCGAGAAGATTGGGGATACTTAATTTTTTGCCCAAAAAAAAACGCGTAAGGGGTAACACTGTCGTTTTTTTTTTCGGGTCGAAATTTTGAGTTTCGATATCTCAGCTCTGGAAGGGTCTAAAGCCTCCATTTTTGCACTCAGGTGTAAATCTCAGTGCCCTCTATCAGAATCCAGAGTTTCGAGAAGATTGGAGATACTAAATTTTTCGCCCAAAAAAAAAAAACGTAAGGGGTAACACTGTCGTTTTTTTTTCGGGTCGAAATTTTGAGTTTCGATATCTCAGCTCTGGAAGGGTCTAGAGCCTCCATTTTTGCACTCAGGTGTAAGTCTCAGTGCCCTCTATCAGAATCCAGAGTTTCGGGAAAATTGGGGATACTAAATTTTTCGCCCAAAAAAAAAAACGTAAGGGGTAACACTGTCGTTTTTTTTTCGGGTCGAAATTTTGAGTTTCGATATCTCAGCTCTGGAAGGGTCTAGAGCCTCCATTTTTGCACTCAGGTGTAAGTCTCAGTGCCCTCTATCAGAATCCAGAGTTTCGGGAAGATTGGGGATACTAAATTTTTCGCCCAAAAAAAAAAAACGTAAGGGGTACCACTGTAGTTTTATTTTCGGGTCGAAATTTTGAGTTTCGATATCTCAGCTCTGGAAGGGTCTAGAGCCTCCATTTTTGCGCTCAGGTGTAAGTCTCAGTGCCCTCTATCAGAATCCAGAGTTTCGAGAAGATTGGGGATACTAAATTTTTCGCCCAAAAAAAAAAAACGTAAGGGGTAACACTGTCGTTTTTTTTTCGGGTCGAAATTTTGAGTTTCGATATCTCAGCTCTGGAAGGGTCTAGAGCCTCCATTTTTGCACTCAGGTGTAAGTCTCAGTGCCCTCTATCAGAATCCAGAGTTTCGAGAAGATTGGGGATACTTAATTTTTCGCCCAAAAAAAAAAAAACGTAAGGGGTAACACTGTCGTTTTTTTTTCGGGTCGAAATTTTGAGTTTCGATATCTCAGCTCGGGAAGGGTCTAGAGCCTCCATTTTTGCACTCAGGTGTAAGTCTCAGTGCCCTCTATCAGAATCCAGAGTTTCGAGAAGATTGGGGATACTTAATTTTTCGCCCAAAAAAAAAAAACGTAAGGGGTAACACTGTCGTTTTTTTTTCGGGTCGAAATTTTGAGTTTCGATATCTCAGCTCTGGAAGGGTCTAGAGCCTCCATTTTTGTGCTCAGGTGTAAGTCTCAGTGCCCTCTATCAGAATCCAGAGTTTCGAGAAGATTGGGGATACTAAATTTTTCGCCCAAAAAAAAAAAACGTAAGGGGTAACACTGTCGTTTTTTTTTCGGGTCGAAATTTTGAGTTTCGATATCTCAGCTCTGGAAGGGTCTAGAGCCTCCATTTTTGCACTCAGGTGTAAGTCTCAGTGCCCTCTATCAGAATCCAGAGTTTCGAGAAGATTGGGGATACTTAATTTTTCGCCCAAAAAAAAAAAACGTAAGGGGTAACACTGTCGTTTTTTTTTCGGGTCGAAATTTTGAGTTTCGATATCTCAGCTCTGGAAGGGTCTAGAGCCTCCATTTTTGCACTCAGGTGTAAGTCTCAGTGCCCTCTATCAGAATCCAGAGTTTCGAGAAGATTGGGGATACTTAATTTTTCGCCCAAAAAAAAAAAAACCGTAAGGGGTAACACTGTCGTTTTTTTTTCGGGTCGAAATTTTGAGTTTCGATATCTCAGCTCGGGAAGGGTCTAGAGCCTCCATTTTTGCACTCAGGTGTAAGTCTCAGTGCCCTCTATCAGAATCCAGAGTTTCGAGAAGATTGGGGATACTTAATTTTTCGCCCAAAAAAAAAAACGTAAGGGGTAACACTGTCGTTTTTTTTTCGGGTCGAAATTTTGAGTTTCGATATCTCAGCTCTGGAAGGGTCTAGAGCCTCCATTTTTGCGCTCAGGTGTAAGTCTCAGTGCCCTCTATCAGAATCCAGAGTTTCGAGAAGATTGGGGATACTAAATTTTTCGCCCAAAAAAAAAACGTAAGGGGTAACACTGTCGTTTTTTTTTTCGGGTCGAAATTTTGAGTTTCGATATCTCAGCTCTGGAAGGGTCTAGAGCCTCCATTTTTGCACTCAGGTGTAAGTCTCAGTGCCCTCTATCAGAATCCAGAGTTTCGAGAAGATTGGGGATACTAAATTTTTCGCCCAAAAAAAAAAAAAACGTAAGGGGTAACACTGTCGTTTTTTTTTCGGGTCGAAATTTTGAGTTTCGATATCTCAGCTCTGGAAGGGTCTAGAGCCTCCATTTTTGCACTCAGGTGTAAGTCTCAGTGCCCTCTATCAGAATCCAGAGTTTCGAGAAGATTGGGGATACTTAATTTTTCGCCCAAAAAAAAAAAACCGTAAGGGGTAACACTGTCGTTTTTTTTTCGGGTCGAAATTTTGAGTTTCGATATCTCAGCTCGGGAAGGGTCTAGAGCCTCCATTTTTGCACTCAGGTGTAAGTCTCAGTGCCCTCTATCAGAATCCAGAGTTTCGAGAAGATTGGGGATACTTAATTTTTCGCCCAAAAAAAAAAACGTAAGGGGTAACACTGTCGTTTTTTTTTCGGGTCGAAATTTTGAGTTTCGATATCTCAGCTCTGGAAGGGTCTAGAGCCTCCATTTTTGCGCTCAGGTGTAAGTCTCAGTGCCCTCTATCAGAATCCAGAGTTTCGAGAAGATTGGGGATACTAAATTTTTCGCCCAAAAAAAAAACGTAAGGGGTAACACTGTCGTTTTTTTTTTCGGGTCGAAATTTTGAGTTTCGATATCTCAGCTCTGGAAGGGTCTAGAGCCTCCATTTTTGCACTCAGGTGTAAGTCTCAGTGCCCTCTATCAGAATCCAGAGTTTCGAGAAGATTGGGGATACTAAATTTTTCGCCCAAAAAAAAAAAAACGTAAGGGGTAACACTGTCGTTTTTTTTTCGGGTCGAAATTTTGAGTTTCGATATCTCAGCTCTGGAAGGGTCTAGAGCCTCCATTTTTGCACTCAGGTGTAAGTCTCAGTGCCCTCTATCAGAATCCAGAGTTTCGGGAAGATTGGGGATACTAAATTTTTCGCCCAAAAAAAAAAACGTAAGGGGTAACACTGTCGTTTTTTTTTTCGGGTCGAAATTTTGAGTTTCGATATCTCAGCTCTGGAAGGGTCTAGAGCCTCCATTTTTGCACTCAGGTGTAAGTCTCAGTGCCCTCTATCAGAATCCAGAGTTTCGGGAAGATTGGGGATACTAAATTTTTCGCCCCTCCAAAAAAAACGTAAGGGGTAACACTGTCGTTTTTTTTTTCGGGTCGAAATTTTGAGTTTCGATATCTCAGCTCTGGAAGGGTCTAGAGCCTCAATTTTTACACTCAGGTGTAAGTCTCAGTGCTCTCTATCAGAATCCAGAGTTTCGAGAAGATTGGGGATACTTAATTTTTCGCCCAAAAAAAACCGCGTAAGGGGTAACACTGTCGTTTTTTTTTTCGGGTCGAAATTTTGAGTTTCGATATCTCAGCTCTGGAAGGGTCTAGAGCCTCCATTTTTGCACTCAGGTGTAAATCTCAGTGCCCTCTATCAGAATCCAGAGTTTCGAGAAGATTGGGGATACTACATTTTTCGCCCAAAAAAAAAAAAACGTAAGGGGTAACACTCGTTTTTTTTTCGGGTCGAAATTTTGAGTTTCGATATCTCAGCTCTGGAAGGGTCTAGAGCCTCCATTTTTGCACTCAGGTGTAAATCTCAGTGCCCTCTATCAGAATCCAGAGTTTCGAGAAGATTGGGGATACTAAATTTTTCGCCCAAAAAAAAAAAAACGTAAGGGGTAACACTGTCGTTTTTTTTTCGGGTCGAAAATTTGAGTTTCGATATCTCAGCTCTGGAAGGGTCTAGAGCCTCCATTTTTGCACTCAGGTGTAAGTCTCAATGCCCTCTATCAGAATCCAGAGTTTCGGGAAGATTGGGGATACTAAATTTTTCGCCCAAAAAAAAAAAACGTAAGGGGTAACACTGTGGTTTTTTTTTCGGGTCGAAATTTTGAGTTTCGATATCTCAGCTCTGGAAGGGTCTAGAGCCTCCATTTTTGCACTCAGGTGTAAGTCTCAGTGCCCTCTATCAGAATCCAGAGTTTCGGGAAGATTGGGGATACTAAATTTTTCGCCCAAAAAAAAAAACGTAAGGGGTAACACTGTCGTTTTTTTTTCGGGTCGAAATTTTGAGTTTCGATATCTCAGCTCTGGAAGGGTCTAGAGCCTCCATTTTTGCACTCAGGTGTAAGTCTCAGTGCCCTCTATCAGAATCCAGAGTTTCGGGAAGATTGGGGATACTAAATTTTTCGCCCAAAAAAAAAAACGTAAGGGGTAACACTGTCGTTTTATTTTCGGGTCGAAATTTTGAGTTTCGATATCTCAGCTCTGGAAGGGTCTAGAGCCTCCATTTTTGCGCTCAGGTGTAAGTCTCAGTGCCCTCTATCAGAATCCAGAGTTTCGAGAAGATTGGGGATACTAAATTTTTCGCCCAAAAAAAAAAAACGTAAGGGGTAACACTGTCGTTTTTTTTTCGGGTCGAAATTTTGAGTTTCGATATCTCAGCTCTGGAAGGGTCTAGAGCCTCCATTTTTGCACTCAGGTGTAAGTCTCAGTGCCCTCTATCAGAATCCAGAGTTTCGAGAAGATTGGGGATACTTAATTTTTCGCCCAAAAAAAAAAAACGTAAGGGGTAACACTGTCGTTTTTTTTTCGGGTCGAAATTTTGAGTTTCGATATCTCAGCTCGGGAAGGGTCTAGAGCCTCCATTTTTGCACTCAGGTGTAAGTCTCAGTGCCCTCTATCAGAATCCAGAGTTTCGAGAAGATTGGGGATACTTAATTTTTCGCCCAAAAAAAAAACCTAAGGGGTAACACTGTCGTTTTTTTTTCGGGTCGAAATTTTGAGTTTCGATATCTCAGCTCTGGAAGGGTCTAGAGCCTCCATTTTTGCGCTCAGGTGTAAGTCTCAGTGCCCTCTATCAGAATCCAGAGTTTCGAGAAGATTGGGGATACTAAATTTTTCGCCCAAAAAAAAAAAACGTAAGGGGTAACACTGTCGTTTTTTTTTCGGGTCGAAATTTTGAGTTTCGATATCTCAGCTCTGGAAGGGTCTAGAGCCTCCATTTTTGCACTCAGGTGTAAGTCTCAGTGCCCTCTATCAGAATCCAGAGTTTCGAGAAGATTGGGGATACTTAATTTTTCGCCCAAAAAAAAAAAACCGTAAGGGGTAACACTGTCTTTTTTTTTCGGGTCGAAATTTTGAGTTTCGATATCTCAGCTCGGAAGGGTCTAGAGCCTCCATTTTTGCACTCAGGTGTAAGTCTCAGTGCCCTCTATCAGAATCCAGAGTTTCGAGAAGATTGGGGATACTTAATTTTTCGCCCAAAAAAAAAAACCGTAAGGGGTAACACTGTCGTTTTTTTTTCGGGTCGAAATTTTGAGTTTCGATATCTCAGCTCGGAAGGGTCTAGAGCCTCCATTTTTGCACTCAGGTGTAAGTCTCAGTGCCCTCTATCAGAATCCAGAGTTTCGAGAAGATTGGGGATACTTAATTTTTCGCCCAAAAAAAAAAACGTAAGGGGTAACACTGTCGTTTTTTTTTCGGGTCGAAATTTTGAGTTTCGATATCTCAGCTCTGGAAGGGTCTAGAGCCTCCATTTTTGCGCTCAGGTGTAAGTCTCAGTGCCCTCTATCAGAATCCAGAGTTTCGAGAAGATTGGGGATACTAAATTTTTCGCCCAAAAAAAAAAAACGTAAGGGGTAACACTGTCGTTTTTTTTTCGGGTCGAAATTTTGAGTTTCGATATCTCAGCTCTGGAAGGGTCTAGAGCCTCCATTTTTGCACTCAGGTGTAAGTCTCAGTGCCCTCTATCAGAATCCAGAGTTTCGAGAAGATTGGGGATACTTAATTTTTCGCCCAAAAAAAAAAACGTAAGGGGTAACACTGTCGTTTTTTTTTCGGGTCGAAATTTTGAGTTTCGATATCTCAGCTCTGGAAGGGTCTAGAGCCTCCATTTTTGCGCTCAGGTGTAAGTCTCAGTGCCCTCTATCAGAATCCAGAGTTTCGAGAAGATTGGGGATACTAAATTTTTCGCCCAAAAAAAAAAAACGTAAGGGGTAACACTGTCGTTTTTTTTTCGGGTCGAAATTTTGAGTTTCGATATCTCAGCTCTGGAAGGGTCTAGAGCCTCCATTTTTGCACTCAGGTGTAAGTCTCAGTGCCCTCTATCAGAATCCAGAGTTTCGAGAAGATTGGGGATACTTAATTTTTCGCCCAAAAAAAAAAAAACGTAAGGGGTAACACTGTCGTTTTTTTTTCGGGTCGAAATTTTGAGTTTCGATATCTCAGCTCGGGAAGGGTCTAGAGCCTCCATTTTTGCACTCAGGTGTAAGTCTCAGTGCCCTCTATCAGAATCCAGAGTTTCGAGAAGATTGGGGATACTTAATTTTTCGCCCAAAAAAAAAACCTAAGGGGTAACACTGTCGTTTTTTTTTCGGGTCGAAATTTTGAGTTTCGATATCTCAGCTCTGGAAGGGTCTAGAGCCTCCATTTTTGCGCTCAGGTGTAAGTCTCAGTGCCCTCTATCAGAATCCAGAGTTTCGAGAAGATTGGGGATACTAAATTTTTCGCCCAAAAAAAAAAACGTAAGGGGTAACACTGTCGTTTTTTTTTTCGGGTCGAAATTTTGAGTTTCGATATCTCAGCTCTGGAAGGGTCTAGAGCCTCCATTTTTGCACTCAGGTGTAAGTCTCAGTGCCCTCTATCAGAATCCAGAGTTTCGAGAAGATTGGGGATACTAAATTTTTCGCCCAAAAAAAAAAAAACGTAAGGGGTAACACTGTCGTTTTTTTTTCGGGTCGAAATTTTGAGTTTCGATATCTCAGCTCTGGAAGGGTCTAGAGCCTCCATTTTTGCACTCAGGTGTAAGTCTCAGTGCCCTCTATCAGAATCCAGAGTTTCGGGAAGATTGGGGATACTAAATTTTTCGCCCAAAAAAAAAAACGTAAGGGGTAACACTGTCGTTTTTTTTTCGGGTCGAAATTTTGAGTTTCGATATCTCAGCTCTGGAAGGGTCTAGAGCCTCCATTTTTGCACTCAGGTGTAAGTCTCAGTGCCCTCTATCAGAATCCAGAGTTTCGGGAAGATTGGGGATACTAAATTTTTCGCCCAAAAAAAAAAACGTAAGGGGTACCACTGGCTTTTTATTTTCGGGTCGAAATTTTGAGTTTCGATATCTCAGCTCTGGAAGGGTCTAGAGCCTCCATTTTTGCACTCAGGTGTAAGTCTCAGTGCCCTCTATCAGAATCCAGAGTTTCGAGAAGATTGGGGATACTAAATTTTTCGCCCAAAAAAAAAAACGTAAGGGGTACCACTGTCGTTTTTTTTTTCGGGTCGAAATTTTGAGTTTCGATATCTCAGCTCTGGAAGGGTCTAGAGCCTCAATTTTTGCGCTCAGGTCTAAGTCTCATGGCCCTCTATCAGAATCCAGAGTTTCGAGAAGATTGGGGATACTTAATTTTTTGCCCAAAAAAAAACACGTAAGGGGTAACACTGTCGTTTTTTTTTCGGGTCGAAATTTTGAGTTTCGATATCTCAGCTCTGGAAGGGTCTAGAGCCTCCATTTTTGCACTCAGGTGTAAGTCTCAGTGCCCTCTATCAGAATCCAGAGTTTCGAGAAGATTGGGGATACTAAATTTTTTGCCCAAAAAAAAAAAAACGTAAGAGGTAACACTGTCGTTTTTTTTTCGGGTCGAAATTTTGAGTTTCGATATCTCAGCTCTGGAAGGGTCTAGAGCCTCCATTTTTGCACTCAGGTGTAAATCTCAGTGCCCTCTATCAGAATCCAGAGTTTCGAGAAGATTGGGGATACTAAATTTTTCGCCCAAAAAAAAAAAAAACCTAAGGGGTAACACTGTCGTTTTTTTTTCGGGTCGAAATTTTGAGTTTCGATATCTCAGCTCTGGAAGGGTCTAGAGCCTCCATTTTTGCACTCAGGTATAAGTCTCAGTGCCCTCTATCAGAATCCAGAGTTTCGAGAAGATTGGGGATACTTAATTTTTCATCCAAAAAAAAAAAACGTAAGGGGTAACACTGTCGTTTTTTTTTTTCGGGTCGAAATTTTGAGTTTCGATATCTCAGCTCTGGAAGGGTCTAGAGCCTCAATTTTTGCACTCAGGTGTAAGTCTCAGTGCCCTCTATCAGAATCCAGAGTTTCAAGAAGATTGGGGATACTTAGTTTTTCGCCCAAAAAAAAAAACGTAAGGGGTAACACTGTCGTTTTTTTTTCGGGTCGAAATTTTGAGTTTCGATATCTCAGCTCTGGAAGGGTCTAGAGCCTCCATTTTTGCACTCAGGTGTAAGTCTCAGTGCCCTCTATCAGAATCCAGAGTTTCGAGAAGATTGGGGATACTAAATTTTTCGCCCAAAAAAAAAAACGTAAGGGGTAACACTGTCGTTTTTTTTTCGGGTCGAAATTTTGAGTTTCGATATCTCAGCTCTGGAAGGGTCTAGAGCCTCCATTTTTGCACTCAGGTGTAAATCTCAGTGCCCTCTATCAGAATCCAGAGTTTCGAGAAGATTGGGGATACTAAATTTTTCGCCCAAAAAAAAAAAAAACCTAAGGGGTAACACTGTCGTTTTTTTTTTTCGGGTCGAAATTTTGAGTTTCGATATCTCAGCTCTGGAAGGGTCTAGAGCCTCCATTTTTGCACTCAGGTATAAGTCTCAGTGCCCTCTATCAGAATCCAGAGTTTCGAGAAGATTGGGGATACTTAATTTTTCGTCCAAAAAAAACAAAACGTAAGGGGTAACACTGTCGTTTTTTTTTCGGGTCGAAATTTTGAGTTTCGATATCTCAGCTCTGGAAGGGTCTAGAGCCTCCATTTTTGCACTCAGGTGTAAGTCTCAGTGCCCTCTATCAGAATCCAGAGTTTCGAGAAGATTGGGGATACTTAATTTTTCGCCCAAAAAAAAAAAACGTAAGGGGTAACACTGTCGTTTTTTTTTCGGGTCGAAATTTTGAGTTTCGATATCTCAGCTCTGGAAGGGTCTAGAGCCTCCATTTTTGCACTCAGGTATAAGTCTCAGTGCCCTCTATCAGAATCCAGAGTTTCGAGAAGATTGGGGATACTAAATTTTTCGCCCAAAAAAAAAAACGTAAGGGGTAACACTGTTGTTTTTTTTCGGGTTGAAATTTTGAGTTTCGATATCTCAGCTCTGGAAGGGTCTAGAGCCTCCATTTTTGCACTCAGGTGTAAGTCTCAGTGCCCTCTATCAGAATCCAGAGTTTCGAGAAGATTGGGGATACTAAATTTTTCGCCCAAAAAAAAAAAACGTAAGGGGTAACACTGTCGTTTTTTTTTCGGGTCGAAATTTTGAGTTTCGATATCTCAGCTCTGGAAGGGTCTAGAGCCTCCATTTTTGCACTCAGGTGTAAATCTCAGTGCCCTCTATCAGAATCCAGAGTTTCGAGAAGATTGGGGATACTAAATTTTTTGCCCAAAAAAAAACACGTAAGGGGTAACACTGTCATTTTTTTTTCGGGTCGAAATTTTGAGTTTCGATATCTCAGCTCTGGAAGGGTCTAGAGCCTCAATTTTTACACTCAGGTGTAAGTCTCAGTGCCCTCTATCAGAATCCAGAGTTTCGAGAAGATTGGGGATACTTAATTTTTTGCCCAAAAAAAAACACGTAAGGGGTAACACTGTCGTTTTTTTTTTCGGGTCGAAATTTTGAGTTTCGATATCTCAGCTCTGGAAGGGTCTAGAGCCTCCATTTTTGCACTCAGGTGTAAATCTCAGTGCCCTCTATCAGAATCCAGAGTTTCGAGAAGATTGGGGATGCTAAATTTTTCGCCCAAAAAAAAAAAACGTAAGGGGGAAC
The DNA here is from genome assembly GCF_988280905.1 of Pimephales promelas. Lineage (NCBI taxonomy): Eukaryota > Metazoa > Chordata > Actinopteri > Cypriniformes > Leuciscidae > Pimephales > Pimephales promelas. The sequence goes on from NC_142774.1 coordinate 998,544, forward strand.
ACTGTCGTTTTTTTTTTCGGGTCGAAATTTTGAGTTTCGATATCTCAGCTCTGGAAGGGTCTAGAGCCTCCATTTTTGCACTCAGGTGTAAGTCTCAGTGCCCTCTATCAGAATCCAGAGTTTCGAGAAGATTGGGGATACTTAATTTTTCGCCTAAAAAAAAAAAACGTAAGGGGTAACACTGTCGGTTTTTTTCGGGTCGAAATTTTGAGTTTCGATATCTCAGCTCTGGAAGGGTCTAAAGCCTCCATTTTTGCGCTCAGGTCTAAGTCTCATGGCCCTCTATCAGAATCCAGAGTTTCGAGAAGATTGGGGAAACTTAATTTTTTGCCCAAAAAAAAAAAACGTAAGGGGTAACACTGTCGTTTTTTTTCGGGGTCGAATTTTTGAGTTTCAATATCTCAGCTCTGGAAGGGTCTAGAGCCTCCATATTTGCACTCAGGTTTAAGTCTCATTGCCCTCTATCAGAATCCAGAGTTTTGAGAAGATTGGGGAAACTTTTTTTTCACCCAAAAAAAAAACGTAAGGGGTAACACTGTCGGGGTTTTTTTCGGGGTCGAATTTTTGAGTTTCGATATCTCAGCTCTGGAAGGGTCTAGAGCCTCCATATTGGCACTCAGGTTTAAGTCTCATGGCCCTCTATCAGAATCCAGAGTTTTGAGAAGATTGGGGATACTTATTTTTTCGCACCGAAAAAAAAAAAAACGAAAGGGGTACCACTGTCGTTTTTTGGGGGGGGTCGAAATTTTGAGTTTCTCTGATCTTCTCGAAACTCTGGATTCTGATAGAGGGCCATGAGACTTAGACCTGAGAGCAAAAATGGAGGCTCTAGACCCTTCCAGAGCTGAGATATTGAAATTTTTACATGGCCCTCTATAAGAATCCAGAGTTTTGAGAAGTTTGGAGAAACTTATTTTTCGCACTGAAAAAAAAAAACGACAGGGGACAGGGTTTTTTTTGCGGTCCTTCCAAGCTTTATATTGGCTGTAAATGGTTGTTTCTGTTTTGAAAGTCCATAAAAGTGCATCTATCCATGATACAAGTGCATCTATCCATCATACAACTGCACCTGTCCATCATAAAAGTGCACCTGTCCATCATAAAAGTGCATCTATCCATAAAAAATGTATATTCATATAAAATATTTAAAATATTCATATTTAAGTTGTACTTTAGATTCAAATCCATATGTTCTTTTGGCCGGAAGTTATTTTACTATATACAGTTTTAAATATGGATATTTTTCTTCCTCATTACTCCACATAAAGTCAACATATGAGATATTTTCATCAGCTATATATTCCAGCACTTCAGAACTGTATATTCTGCACATGAAAAAGTTTAAAAAATGTATTGGTACTGTGATATATATATTTTTTTATAAAATAAATTTCAATCAGCATCACTGAAAATGTGACTTCAGCAACAGGCTTTCAAACCTACTGTCCATTCTAAAGGACAGACACATTAAAAAAAATCCTGATTTAAAACGTGCAGTTCTACAGTCGATTTTTAACTTTAATTAATAAGTTCAATCTTTCTATTTTACATGCAAACTATGAAATACTGGCAAAAATATATACAAAATGTAAATACACCTTAGAAAATGTTGCATAAAGTGCTGCCATGCTTCTCTTCAATGTAGAGTTTTTTTTATATATATAATTACTACATGCAGAGCTTTACTGGCATTTGATTGGATGACAAACGTCCAATCTCATGGACTGCAGGCTTTAAACTAGGTGAAATGCTCCAGAAGTTAAAAAAAAGGGGGTGACATGTGATGTCCATTGTAGTGGACACAGGGTCTGAATGGGTTAAAAATAAAGTGTGATCAGCAAAACTCTTTAAAGTCGCCATGAAATGTGTTTTCTCCTCTATTGTGTCGTATATCGAGTGAAACGCTTCTGTACAAGAGCACATGTGGGCAGGGCTTGATTGTGTCTGTGAGGAATTGATTGGATGGTTGTGGTTTGCTATTGGCTGATCTCATGTGAGTGACAGGTTAAAGCAGCGCCCACATCATCAGAGAAGAGAGGCTGAAAGAGGAACTGATTCTGATTCAACAATATGTGAAGATCACGTGATATCCGTGTTATGTAACGCTACAACACACATTGAGCAGAGTTAAAGCATTTAAAATCACATTTCCCATCTCAGTGTTCAGCATGGGACACACTCCGCGATAATATTTTGCCATGAGTAAAGTCATTAAGGCTTAATGTATGCATGAAGTAGATTTATGTATTTACTATTAAGCTTTTAGTTTATGAAAGAAAAGGACATAATAAAAAAGAGCCGTACACTATGCAAACGTAATTTCTCAAAAAACATTATTTAAAAAAGACATTAGAAAGCATGGATTGAGTTCATATTTCTGTCAGGCATAGACGTACGCTCCTAGATTATATGAATTTCGGAGTGACTTGATTTGAAACATGTAAACATTGAGTTAAGCCAAAAGAGTGAATGTTTCAACTCAGTTCAACATGATACAATGATCAAAATGAAGTGTTTAAACAACGTGAAGACTAAAAGTGCATACATGAGCATAGTTGCATCATTAGTGCAAATGTAAACCAGTCATCGAGTCACATGCTTATATCGAAATGGCATGAATCCCTGTTTGGTCTGATGGGAATTGACTTGGCAAGCCTCTTGGAACAGGAAGACTGTCCATTGTGAGATCCAGTCCCACTCTTTCTCAATCTCTTTAGTCATTCACTGGTCTTCTCCCGCGCTGTAATTAATTCCAGAGAAAAGGGAGAACGGCCAACGAGAGTCAAGCGAACGGGAGAAGTCACAGTCACAGATCATGCATCATGTCAGAGAATGCCATTGGTTCAATCATGCATGACTCAAAGTTCGCTGAATGACTTCTGTTTGGCTATTTCTTGACCGCAATGGCCAATCACGTGTTCGCATTCATCCCTCGACAAAAGCCCAATAGGATTTTTCCATTGGTTTTGGATCATTACGGTTCAACAAAAACTTTGGGATTTTTGATACTGATAATGATAATGATGAACAAACCCTAACCCTAACCCTAAATTCAATCACCAGAAGTACAAATCTAAACGCTAATCTATGGATGAAATACACCAGGGCTTCACCGTCACCATCATTACATTTCAACAATGCAATCAGTCTTTATTTTAAAACAAGTTTGAGTTAAAAGAGTTTGCAAGAGCATTATGAAGCGAATAGTGAGTACATGACAGTGTCAACCATTTAGACCCATTCCAAGACACGTCAACGCTTTTAGAAATTCACATGGGTTTTTGCTGATGACAGATTCTATGTCATAGGATAAAACGTGAAACTATCTGGCCTTTGTGTTCACCACAGACCTTAACTCAGACATTCAACCAAAACCCCATTCAAATAAACCCATTGACTTTGAGACGATGGAACCAAAACTGCAACTCGTTTCAGGGGTTTGACCTACAAAAACGCTCACACACACACCTAAAAACTACAGTAATATAGCACTGTACTACACGCTTTTCAGCATATAGGAAACAACATTTGAAGGACAGTTTGTATCCAGTTTGTCAGGTAGTTTTTGAGATTTCAGGATTTGAGGACATTAGTTGCCTGTAGACCTTACAAATATGGCCGCCGATCGAAATGACTTTCCATGAAAGGGGCTTTGCTTGCAGGTGTTGACATTCACAACTAATCACAAACTAAAGGCAAAAGTGATGACCAATCAGCTTTGAAACACATCATGGACAAGCAGAAAGCTCCAAAAGTGAATGTACGTCTGAATCTTTTCCAATAGCACCGTTAAAAGTGATGAGAAATGGCAAAATTACTCACTCTACTTCCACAATGTTCAAGTGAAACAGGAAAATCAAGAGGGATTAATGGTGCCAGACACACGTTTCAAAGGTGGAGCAAGACTGGTGTTTGGAAGAACGTGTGTGATTCAGAATGAGGCCAGAGTACTGAGAAAGTCTTGGTTTGACTCATGTTGAGATGTCTTCAGTTGAAGTTTCTCCTGCAGACTCAGTTTCATGAACTCTCACACTTCCGCTCGGTTCCAGTCAGACGCTGTAAAGTGAATCTCGCACTTACTCATGTTGTTTCCGGATGATCTTCACACCATGCCCGGAGTTTGAAACATCCGTTGGAGAGATGCGATGCATTCATTTCTCTGCGAGATCTTAGTCAAGTTTGTCCATCAAACTTCATTTAGAAAGAAGCTCTTTCCCAGTAAGCAATAGCCGTTATGTCAGCGTCAAGATATAGTCCGGCTATGAGTAACACACCTCTTTGCCAAAATAGCCTTGAATTGGGTTTCTTGTCAATTTTACCAAAATAACTTGCAAGATGAATAATATTCCATCATGTAAGCAAAGTAAACAGTGATTCAAGGTGTTTGGTTTCATTTCTGACATGTTATCTAATTGAGGACTAGTCTATTCTTGGGCGATGGTTTAGATCTCTACAATTCACTGACAGCCCAAATTTTGTCTTGTTTTAGCCCAGACATCAGGGCTGTTTGGACGCTATTAGACGTCTTTTGAATGCAAAATTGCTTTCTGGGTTGTGTCTGTCATTCTGAATCCTTCCTGTTTTGTCTTCTACAGCGAGAAGTTGATGTTGGTTTGTTTGTTGGGTGTTGTGCCGGATGTGTGCGGTGAGCTCTGAAACTCTCGAGCGCCTCTGACAGTAAGTGACGTGGGCGAGAGATGGCCTGGATCTGGCAGAACTTTCCTCCCACAGGGTCTGATAAAGAGACCTCACCAGAGGAAAGAAAGACACTCACTTTACCATCTCAGCTGGTTCTCCCAGACAGGAACACACTTTTAAATGGAGACTCAAGTGCTCCTTACACTCTTAAAATCAAAGGTTTCAAGAGGAGCTTTTGCCATAGAAGAACCGTTGGTTCCCCAAAGAACCTTTTAGTCAGCAGGTCTTCAGTTTGGCTTATTTCTAAAGCACATTTAATGACAGCGACAAGGCTGACCACAAAGACCATAAGATAAAGATAAAGAGATATGTTTTAAGGTTAGATTTGCAAGGCTGTTGCATAAAGTGGGACTACTTTAAGCAAGTTCTTGAATTTGTAGTAAGTTTTGATCTTCGTGAGGGATTATAATGCGTCTATGAATTGGACAGATAACTCAGCGTTTGATTTAAACTCAATTCTATAATTAACTGGCAGCCAATGTACTTCTTTCAGAAGGGGAGTGACTTAGCGGCTTCATTGTAGCAAGCAATCTTTCTTAAAAGAACCATTTTTCTTAGTGTGAAGAAATCCTTTTTTGGAAATGTATGGAACCATAAATGCAATAACAGTGCTTTGTGCCGAAATTTTCTTTTTGTTTTTTGCACAAAATCCCAAATGTCACAGAACTCCTCACATCCATTTTATTGTTACTTGCATTTATCTAATTGGAGAACTCCTACTGGCTACTAACTAAAGGCAAAAATGAAGACCAATCAGGCATTAATATGAGGAATCACATCGTGGACATGCAAACCGCTCCAGAAGTTTCTCTGAATCTCTTCCAGGAGTGTTGGACTGCTTTCCACTCACTCTCGTTAAGTGACTATATATTTTATGACCCCTATTGGCTCAATTTAATGCTTTATTTTAGCAGAAACATCTGAGAGAATTGAAACAAGTAATGTTCTCAGACCTTTGCTAAAATTGTGACATGGTTTTGCCACAGTTATAAGTTATGAACAAACGTTCTTCCAGTAACATTAGTAGAAGGTTCGTTCATATCTGGCCTTTAATGCTCTCGAAACATTAAAACAAAACAAAAAAAAGATATGTACGTCAATCATGGAGCATTTTTTTTTCTTTTTCTGAAATTTTTGTAAAATTATAAATAAATTTTTGTTAGCTTGGTACATAATGCTTTTTCATCAAACACCCCACAGTTACATAAAATGAACATTTTATTAAATATATTATACAAAATAAAGCATTTCACACATCGTCATCATAGTTACATTCATCTCTAGAGTTCCTGAGTTTGTTAGCATTCAGACACGGCTCTGCTTCACAACAAACACACAACACAAGTGTGTGTGTGTGAAGAGATGCTCATTCACACGTGCAGCTTTTTGAGTTTTTAAACGTACAGTGATAATACAGACCTAACCAAGGGACTTTGTCCACTAAATAAGTGTTGATGCGTTGGTAAGTTTACGTTACGTAATACGTGATAAGTTTACGTTATTTCTGCGATAAACCTAAACACCGCGAGGCTAATACAGTACAGTCATATCACCTTCATCAGGTCTGACGCCGCGCACAATTAGTGTTTCACACACATTATGTACAATATAAAAAATTACATAAATATAACAAGTCTTTAAAATGTTAAACGCATATAAATATATTTCAGTTATAAATAGTGCTTTAGGAGCATTGTTTATCCGTTCTTCAGGCCCAAGACCGACTCGGTCCAAATGTCTTTGCATATTATGAGCTTTTGTTGTAGAGAAAAAACTGTCAAATTTGGCAGAATGCATAAGAATATTGAGGCTAAGATGCTGAAATGCCAGTCTTTATGATAGCCGAAGGCATCGCCAAATAAGCCAAGGTAGCTTGCGGACATTGGTGGAGTTAAAAATGGGCCGAATACGAAAACAGTCCTGAGTGCATCGAAGACGGTCCGAAATCAGTTCAATCACGTCCTTTGTTCCGCTCGTACTCCGTCCACTAGGAACATCCCAAAGCCAGAGTCGTTGACCAGCAGACTCCAGTCGCCCAGCGAGTCCTGGACCTCGGATTTAGCCATCAGCCGGTTCCCGTTTTCCGAGAAAGTGACAACATGCCAACAGGTCTTGCTGATCGGCTCAGGCTTAGTCCCTTCCGGCAGCGAGACGGTACAGGACAGCTCCTTGCTGTTCAGCTGGTTGTAAAAGCTGACGGTGAATTTGCCAGGCGAACAGATTCCGTTGCAGAATAGACTGAGTTGGACGTACACAAAGTAGCTTCCACTATTCTTCACATCCAGCGCTTTCTGACTTTTGTCGTAGCTGTAGAGAGAGCCGATGGTGTGAGTGTCTCCATAAGCGAAACCTTCCCACGCCATATTTTCACTTTTCAGTTCACCTGGAGGGCAAAGACAAAGAGACGTTTACAATACAATACAATACAGTTCATTTATAAAGTGCAGTTTAAAAACAACCAAAATGAACCAAAGTGCTGTACAAGAAAAACACACGAATTTCAAACAATAAAACACAAGCTGCAAAGTAGGTGGAATGCATGAAAGTAAAATCATTCAAACAGTAAGTGAAGATATATCAAATCTTACATATTAAATTAAGAAAATACTTTTGTTTAAAGGAATATTCTAGTTTAAATACAAGTGGTCTATCCATTCTGAGTTTTTTGAGTAGTGTCTGAAATATACAATGATGAGAACTTACTTTTAATGGCCCTCAGGTATGCAAAATTCTGCATCTAAGAAGAAAGAAGACAGAAAAAGGTTCAACAACTTTTGCACACCTGCAGAGACGAGAAGAAAGCATGTGCTGAATGAGCCCGTCGCTCAGGCTAATCTATGGCAACGGCTGGCCCGTCGCTCAGGCTAATCTATGGCAACGGCTGGCCCGTCGCTCAGGCTAATCTATGGCAACGGCTGGCCCGTCGCTCAGGCTAATCTATGGCAACGGCTGGCCCGTCGCTCAGGCTAATCTATGGCAACTGCTGGCTCGTCGCTCAGGCTAATCTATGGCAACGGCTGGCCCGTCGCTCAGGCTAATCTATGGCAACGGCTGGCCCGTCGCTCAGGCTAATCTATGGCAATGGCTGGCCCGTCGCTCAGGCTAATCTATGGCAACGGCTGGCCCGTCGCTCAGGCTAATCTATGGCAACGGCTGGCCCGTCGCTCAGGCTAATCTATGGCAACGGCTGGCCTGTCGCTCAGGCTAATCTAGGGCAACGGCTGAGGGCTGTACGCTGTGACTTCTCTGAAGCTCTTCTTCTAACCACACATGAATCCGGTCATATTAAATAAAGAGACCTTGAGATGCAACACAATTCTTTTTTAGACTAAATTGTTGTTGTTAAATGTTGTATCAGGTTCTTCAGATCAGTGTCCTGGTTTATCTGAACCATCTTTTACCTTCTTATTTCAACCATCCACCACTTTCAAAAGCATGATGCTAATTTATTTACAGAAAATTTCATCTAACAGTGTGATTCTAAAACCAAAGCTTTTGACTGAGCTGCACAAAAAGTTATGTTTAAGTATCATAATATTGAATTATTATTAAGTTATTAAGTTAATAACTAATGATCTTTGCAACGGAAGTGAATCAATCAAAACTAACTTTATCTGGACAATAACATTATTCTAAAGCTGCTGTAAAGTCAAAACAATCTCTGTTACTTAAGGTGACTTGACTAGGCCTATTTTAATCAGATGGGCCAATGTACTTTAAAAAACATGCATTAGGTCCAAACAATCATGCTTATTGGTACATTTTCCAAAAATATAAAAACATACAATGACATGATAAATAAGATTATACGGTAACACTTTACAATAAGGTTCAGTAATTAACTACCTTAGTGAACAATACTTCTTCAACATTTATAAATCGTAGTTCATATTAATTTCAACATATTAATAGCCCACGTCATTAAAATCAAAGGTTGTGTTTGTTAACATTAGTTAATGCCCAATGAACTAACATAATCAATCAATGAACAGCAGTATTTTTTAATGAACTAACATGATCAAAGATGAAATGTATTGCTCATGGTCAATCCATTAACGAACCTTATTGTAATATATTGTAAAGTGTTAATACACATTAACGAACCTTATTGTAAAGTGTTGTAAAGCGAATCTTCTTCAAATAATATAATGGTAAACATGCTGGTAATGTCATTTTTTAGTTTTGTAACCTTAAAACATGCTCGAAAAACACTTAACGTCATTTTTGCAAGGTTAAATCCTCACCTTATACGCGTCTCCGGTGTCGGAGAGATGCATGTTCCGCGGGCCCGTCGATGCTTCCGACTCGGTCTCTCGTGTTTTCCTCACGTTGAGCTCGTTCTCGATGTGTTTGGCGAACCAGAGCGCGCCCGCGAGCGCGCCCGCGAACATGAGGAAGAGTGCGATCACGGACCCGATGAGGAAGGCGTCCAGACGCCGGCCCCGGGACCGGGACTGGCTCTCGACATCTGTGGACGCGGACATCTCCAGAAACTAGCGGTGTGAGAAGAACACTGTAATCCAAAGCAGGTGCAAGTGAATGATGTTATGTACAGCCCATCATCATAGCATGAGCTTTATACTCGAGTGCTGGAGGAGGAACCAGCGGGTTTCCCTCCACCCACGAGCGAGAGAGAGAGAGAGAGAGAGACAGACACAGAGAGAGAGACTCGCTTCAGGACGCTCAGAGAAAACCCGACCAACTTTCCGCTCCTTTCGCTATTGCGCAAACAGGTGGAAAGCGGGAGGAATATGAAGTGTGAATTTCTGTGACTGGCTCCATATTCCGCTAGCTTATTTCATGGAATATCATCCTCCTGTGTAGGCCTATCTATCCCTTCATTGGCGTTCACACTATATCACACGCGTTGTGTAAATGTAAGCAGTATTTCTGCTGTTGTTTCCACGACTGCCCCATTCAGACACTGTGCTAGGAATCAATTTGTAGGCTACTATTTTTCACATTGCCTAATATTTTTTATTTAAAGTAAATAAAATGTTTTATTAAAGTCACAATTGTATTTAAAGGAATAGTGCAGTGTTTGTTATAAGTCATGTATCAGTGCACACGTCACTATTTCCCGCCCTACACCTGTTCTGGTTCAGAGGGCGTTTCACTCGGATATACCACCTCACAATAGCGAAGAAAATGCCAAAACATTCAATCAAGTAAATGATGTTATACTAAAATTTCGTTTAATCCCAGATAGCAAACTGACATTGAATCAACGTGGAAATATGACATCGAAACAACGTTGATCTGACATTGTTTTGCTCATCGAATTAACGTTGAACCAACGTCAGACGCGTCATTCTTTCAAAACTAATGAAAATCATTTTGAAATCAACGCGTTGTTTCAACGTTATGAAAGCAAACCAATTTTCGATTTTCATTTAGCTTTGAAGAATGCCGCGTCTGACGTTGGTTCAACGTTAATTCGATGAGCAAAATCAACGTTGTTTCACTGTCATGAGAGACATCGTTTCCACGTTGATTCAATGTCAGTTTGCTGTCTGGGATATTTGTATCATGAAACAGTTTATAATATGTTAAGTAATAAATAAAGCTGCGTATACCTTAGCCTACCTCGGACTTTCTTCAATAGTCAAGGACTGCCAACGTTTGAGAGAGTATTATGGACAATAGGGCCTACATAATATATTTTTTTTTGAATTATGTTAATTTTTCTAATTATTCATTTACACAAAACGAATTCTGTAAACATTCAGGTAAACCTGTCAGCTCGTATTGTTATTATTAAATGTTTAAATTGACAACTCATTTTTATTAATGTAGTGCAGTTTTAAAAATGATGCTATATTTATACAATTTTAATGATATAAGAGTAAAAATATTATGTGTAATATAGTGCATATACTTGATTTTGCCTGTGGGGAATTGACTGGATGGTTGTGGTTTGCTATTGGCTGATCTCATGTGAATGACAGGTTAAAGCCCCGCCCGCATCTTAAGAAAAGAGAAGCTGCAAATAGGAGGGGAGGTCATTTTGATTCAAGAGTGTAAGGAACATTAATTGAACAAAATATTAATGTGCACTGATAAATCATTAACAATTAATTCTTCGATATTCCATGTGCATTTTGTCGCACTGAAATTCCCTCCCGTCTTCTGTGAAGAGTAAAGCCCCGCCTTCTTTGATTTGATTGGCCATCTCAGGCATCGACGGCAGAGCAGCCAATACATGTAGAGTTTACGCCAAACAGAGCACAGCATGACTATCCACTAGGCCATTTCTCATCAGGCCTGTGAACAATAACTGGGTCTACACTGGGTCCAACAAACCCTCGACGAAACTCCAAACGAAACAAATCGTGTTGCTTTGAAACATACATAGAAATGCTAGTCGATCTGTTAACACTTTACAGTTAAGTCAATCTAAAAGCATGTCTTGTGTCTGGGCGTGATGTGTTAGCACGCTAGCGTACGCGCTAATGTCAACTCGACTTCACTGCACACATGAGAGGGAATAGATGAACTTTGGACTTCCGGTTTCTTTAGCGTTAATATCTGAACGTCTGTTATCTTTGTTCAAAGCTTTTGATGCAACGAGTGCTTATTCGCTAATAGTCGAGAGTTTGTAATCATGACGCTAAATTAATGTTTCCCATGGACTTGAAAATCTTATGATCCAAGAGCTTATTCATTTTGTGAACCATTTATGTAGTTCTTCAAAAACAAGTATTAGTTTTTAAGAAATGGGTGGATGTGAACAGAAAGTGTTCAGGACGCAGGTTTGATCAGCACAACATTCCCACACTTCCAGTTGTGAGTTTTTTACGTGTGCAGATATTTTCCGCCGCATACTGAAGTTGCTCAAGTTTGTAGACATCAAAGATTTCAAGATAATTTCCCCTTTCACACAGTTGTCTAAAAATAGCCATGTGTGCCTGGAAGAGGCGGGGCCTGGTGATGTCACCTGTGTGTAAACCTGTGCATCTGAAGGCACAGTAAGTGATGTCATCACCACAGGTGTAGCACCAGCGAGAGTCACTTTCTCAGATCCTGTGTTTACTTCCCATGTGACATCACTGACAATACGCGTTACGTTATCTTATCTTTGCATCTCTAAGTGTGTGTGTTTGTAAGCGATCCCAAGCCGTGTGAAAGTGTGTGTGTGTGTTTCTGTAACGCATCTATCACATGAGGGCTTTGCTCTCTTTGATTTCTGCCAGCTTCCCCATTGAAAGCGACTCTGTAGCGCTTCCTGAATGTGGACGGGTCTTTTCTGTTTTATTCTCCAGACCCGTGATCAGATCATACTTTGGGGAAAAGTAAACAAGACACATTTTGGAAATCCCAGCTCAAAAAACAAAACAGGCATCCACCAGTGACTGCGAATTGTAGTTCACATGTTTCTCTTAGAAGTAGGTAAGACTACACTTACACTGTAAAAAAACAAAACAGTACATTTTGTTTCAGTTATCCAACTTCAAAGTGTTAGTTTCTTCATAATTGTGAAGTGTACCTGCAATTTCTGAGTGAAATAGTTTGTCTGAAAAATATTCAGCAAAGAGTTTCTGAATAATACGGAGCCCCTCTAGTCCCACTTTGGTAAAAAAAAATTATTATAACTATCTTGTGGCCTCAAGATAGTAACTCGTGGCCACAAGATACTAACTCGTGGCCTCAAGATACTAACTCGTGGCCTCGAGATACTAACTCGTGGCCTCAAGATACTAACTCGTGGCCTCAAGATAGTAACTCGTGGCCACAAGATACTAACTCGTGGCCACAAGATACTAACTCGTGGCCTCAAGATACTAACTCGTGGCCACAAGATACTAACTCGTGGCCTCAAGATACTAACTCGTGGCCACAAGATAGTAACTCGTGGCCACAAGATAGTAACTCGTGGCCACAAGATAGTAACTCGTGGCCACAAGATAGTAACTCGTGGCCACAAGATAGTAACTCGTGGCCACAAGATAGTAACTCGTGGCCTCAAGATAGTAACTCGTGGCCACAAGATAGTAACTCGTGGCCTCAAGATAGTAACTCGTGGCCTCAAGATAGTAACTCGTGGCCTCAAGATAGTAACTCGTGGCCACAAGATAGTAACTCGTGGCCTCAAGATAGTAACTCGTGGCCACAAGATAGTAACTCGTGGCCTCAAGATAGTAACTCGTGGCCTCAAGATAGTAACTCGTGGCCTCAAGATAGTAACTCGTGGCCACAAGATACTAACTCGTGGCCACAAGATAGAGTTACTATCTTGAGGCCACGAGTTACTATCTTGTGGCCACAAGTTACTATCTTGAGGCCACGAGTTACTATCTTGTGGCCACGAGTTAGTATCTTGTGGCCACGAGTTACTATCTTGTGGCCACGAGTTACTATCTTGTGGCCACGAGTTACTATCTTGAGGCCACGAGTTAGTATCTTGTGGCCACGAGTTAGTATCTTGTGGCCACGAGTTACTATCTTGTGGCCACGAGTTACTATCTTGTGGCCACGAGTTAGTATCTTGAGGCCACGAGTTAGTATCTTGAGGCCACGAGTTACTATCTTGAGGCCACGAGTTAGTATCTTGAGGCCACGAGTTAGTATCTTGTGGCCACGAGTTACTATCTTGAGGCCACGAGTTAGTATCTTGTGGCCACGAGTTAGTATCTTGTGGCCACGAGTTACTATCTTGAGGCCACGAGTTAGTATCTTGAGGCCACGAGTTACTATCTTGAGGCCACGAGTTACTATCTTGAGGCCACAAGATAGTTATAATTAATTTTTTTTACCAAAGTGGGACTAGAGGGGCTCCGTAGAATAATTTCCAATGACAGCTAATTTTCAAGCATTACATGAAATGTACTCGAGTTTCAGGAAGAGTAAAGGCCGACAGGTTGTCCTGTCTCTCAGATGTGTTTCGGTCAGTCAGGGAAAGTCTGTGTTTCACCTAAAGGTCACGGACACACACTGCCGAGCACTTACGTCATGCGAGCTTTGGGTTTTCATAGTGCTTCGTTCCTAAATGTGGAAGTTGCAGTTTCACAAAAACACACTAAAAAGCGTTTAAGACTTAAGTTCCTGTTTCTCTGCCAGTCATCACAGATTGGGACAAGTGTTAATAAAGGAAAACGGTGACGAAATGAAATGACAATTGGTACAATTAAAGATCATGTCCTAAGCAGACACTGTTTGAATGGAGATTGAATGCAGATGTTGCAGATTTGGGGAATTCAGTTTGCGAGTTGAGACAGGTTAGTGGTGCGTTGGTGGAAAATATTCCACACTCCACTGCTATTTTTAACTCGATCATCAGCATGAGACAGTGCTTAAGTACTGGCAGATTTATTCTAAACCTGATGTCATGTGTCCTGACAGCCAATCAGAGCACACACCATGAGTTCTGCTTGTGCTGTAAAGGGAGTGAATCTGTCTGGAAATCACTCCAGGATTGCACAACGCTGTATTTTATGATGAAATCTCTCCCGGCATAACTGTATGAAGCCTGTTATTAATGTATTGCGTTACATCATTAGCATTCCTCCTGCTGACCGATCTCTTCAAATGGCATATGTAAGACATGCCAATTGGTATTTGCATTTTTGGCGTGCCATCAACACGCATAATCGCTTTTCAGCGTGTTTATGACCGCAGTTGACTTAACGTTATTACATGACCTACCCCAACCCCATCCCTAAACCTACCCGTCACTGGGGTTAATACCATTCATGAGTCTTCCCCTAAAATATCGCTCCCCAAATGTAGATCTAGATTTTGCTTCGTTTCGCTCAGACATTTAACGGCGTGGACATACACGCGGATAGCTCAAAAGGCGTATAGATAACACGCCACTTGACTTGAAAGTGGCGTGTATGTTTACACAAAGTCATGATGCCATGTAGGCTTGCCTTTCTTTTCTCCCTGTGAACAGGGATTACAGTGAAAACAATTCCTGTAAGAGTTAGTCAGAGATCCGGCACGGATAAGCCCTGATACGTTAGATTTGAAATGAACACATGCCAACTCGCCAAATGCGGGATAAACTCAGCTGTGACGTCTAACGCTGTCAAATCAAGAGCCAGTGTGGCGTTACTTCTTATGTCTACGCAATTTCCTGGGGAAGATCGTGTAAGATAAATCTGTGCAGATTGAGTCATCGTGATATATTAAATATTCTGCAGAATCCGTTTATATTTGGCTTACATGAACACACACATCACTGCGCTACAAATAATGACACAAATATAAAATACAAATATTTCCCAGCATCCTACTTTTTTACATCTGTCCACCTAAAATATTTTTGATGACGAGGATAAGATGCTGGATGACAAGATTTAGTTTGAATAAATTTAATGTATGAAATCCAAATTGCATTACATTACATGACATAGTTAATCTGGTTTATTTCTATTTTTATTTATTTTTGGCTGGTAGAAGTTCTGAATGGCCGGTAACTTTAAAATTTAGTAGCCAAAATGGCTGGTGAGAGAGGCTGCTACTAGCACATTTAAGAGATACGGCATACAGTCATAACATTTATTACACAGCTCACTGATAGGTCAGTTGGGGGGCTTGAAATATACGATGAAATATATCTAATGACAATCTTCTCAAGTGCAGGGAGTCACGGCTGGTCATCCCAAGCATGTTCTTGAGGATCGGAAGAACCCAGACAGCAAACTGACATTGAATCAACGTGGAAACGACGTCTCTCATGACATTGAAACAACGTTGATTTTGCTCATCGAATTAACGTTGAACCAACGTCAGACGCGGCATTCTTCAAAGCTAAATAAAAATCGAAAATTGGTTTGCTTTCATAATGTTGAAACAACGCGTTGATTTCAAGTTGATTTTCCGTTAGTTTTGAAAGAATGACGCGTCTTACGTTGGTTCAACGTTAATTCGATGAGCAAAACAATGTCAGATCAACGTTGTTTCGATGTCATGTTTCCACGTTGATTCAATGTCAGTTTGCTATCTGGGAAAGGAGTGTGTAGATCAAGGAAAGGGGTGACGGTGTGGAGGAAAGGGATGTAGCATTTAGGCCTTGTACCTAGGCGACCACTTGTTTTACTAGAGAGAAAGCAACCAGGAAACTCCAATAAACTGAGATCGACAATAAAAGTCAGAGATGAGAGATTTGGGGGACCTGCCCGTAATGACCAGCAGGTGTTGACATTAGTGATTACCCTATTTAACCACACTTTCTGTGTGTGTGTGTGTGTGCTAACCAGCTGTTGGCATAGATAGACTGACTTTTGACTTTTACAACAAACAAAAAAACATAGTTTCGTGGAGAAAATTCCTCATTTTACAGTAAAACAAATACCATTAAATGTACAGTTTTTGGAAGTTTCCGTATGTAGTACATAGTGTTTATTTTAACCAGGAAAGAGACCTTATCAAAACTGCAGTTGCTAGACATGGAAATGCCTGCCGACATATTTTTGGATCTTAAGCTGGATGATTCAAGTGTCGAAAGAATTGCCTTTTTAACGTCCTCCTGTCGAGTCTAGACATCCACAACTTTAATAACCCAAACAACTGATTGCCATTAACCCAGATGCAGCCTCTGAGATGTTCTGGCATTACAGTGGGGAAGTAGCTACAGAACAGGCCCAATCCCTGCGTGATGTCAACGGTTGGCACCGTACGCTCAAGGAAATTGATCAGATCCCCATGGATAAACTTTACTCGCTCCACCACACATCTAGACAATAAGTCTAGACATTTCAGATGCGTCAAAGTGAGGTTGAATGGAAAAATGCCCCCGCTCTCCAAGGGCCTTATTAACGTGCATACACACAGATTTAGTCTTAGAGTGTGTTCGCTAAAATCCACGCCAGCATTCATACTTATTAAACTGTCTTTGATGTGGAAAAGCCTTAGTGTCACATGAGGGACTGAGCTGAGAGTCGAAGAACTGCAGATGTTTGGAAATCTAAGCAATTATTAGGGTTGGGCTCACCATTCTCAAGTAAAGCATTTGGACGTTGACTTGTGCGATTTTATATGTTAAAGGGATAGTTCACCTAAAAATGAAAATTCTTTCAGTAATGATTCTCCCTCATGTTGTTCAACCCCGTAAGACCTTCATTCATCTTCAGAACACAAATGAAGATATTTCTGATTTAATCTGAGAGCTGGATCACTCCTCCTTAGGCTTCTAAGAGATTGAAACTTGCCGGCCCAGAAAGTTATTAAAGACATTGTTAAAATAGCCCGAGTGACTACATGGCTCAACCTTAAGTTTATCAAGCGACAATACTTTGCACAAAAAGTATTCTCGTTGCTAGTTTCAATCCCTTAGAAGCCTATGGAGGAGTGATCCAGCTCTCAGATTAAATCAGAAATATCTTCATTTGTGTTCTGAAGATGAACGAAAGTCTTACGGGGTTGAACAACATGAGGGAGAGTCATTACTGACAGAGTTTACATTTTTGGGTGTAAATACGTCTTGGATTGCAAAAAGACACCGATATGGGACTGACACACACAGCAAATTAACATTTGCGATTACGCTTACTCAGTCTAAAGTAATCTTGACAAACTATAGATCATTTGGAAGCTTTCAGACTGTAGTTTTCATATTTGCTGACTGATTTTCAAAAGAAATGAGCAATAGAGAACACAAATGAACGCAAGAAAGAAGCATCGTTTTTGATGTGGTGCCAAACTAAAACACACCCTCTGATTCTTTCAGGAAATATCAATATTACTGACCAAGCCACTTCTGAATAGGATATAAAATGTCCACTTCATAAAATTTGGCACAGAATTTGTTCAGATATTTAGCTTTGATTTTCTTGACAATTTATAAGTGAACATGTTTTGTAAAATTTCTATTTAAAATACAATTTTAACATATTTATTTTCTCATTTTAAATTTTCATGAGTTAAAACTTTACTTTTACAACTTTTTTTCTAGTTCTACAATAACCTTTGAAGTGTTTCCATTACAAATGTGCCAAACCTGAAGTATTCAAATTTTTTTTTTTTAATAATTAGTTGTAAACGTCATTTTTCATGTCTATACTCAAAACTTTTTATTCTCACAAACGTTTTAAATAAAAAGTTGTTAAATTCAGCAAGACACTGGCACTTCCGGGCTAAAAAGTTGATGTTTTTATTTTATTTTATTTGTGTCGGTGCAGTTGCCTTTGAGTTTGAACAGCTGTCTATATGGGTCAAATTGAACAGGAAGATCGTATACAATTTCTTTACGCACATTTCACCACACATCAGCGGATGAAACTTCTATGTTCATGACCTTAAATGAGAGTGAGAATCACAAAATTTTAGGAAAAATAACATTGAGAAAATCTTGAAAAAATAAATAACAGATGATTTTTACCATCTGTGGACTGACCAAAATGTTGTTCAGTATTGAAATAAGTGGGTAAATGCTCCTTTTTATCTTCACATGGGTATTTAAGAACCAACATTGTATTATTTTATGGCCTATAGATTAATTTGAATGTTAAAATATGCTGGTTAAATTGACCCTCAAATATCACAAGCGTAACAGAACTTGTATCTGTGTAATGTACGTCGAAACACATCCGTGTTGAGAGATGAGAAAGAAAAAGAGTCATGATTTCATGAAACAGATAAATAGATGGACAGACAGACAGACAGATAGTTAGACAGACAGACAGACAGACATACAGATAGATAGACAGACAGACAGACAAACAGATAGACAGATAGATAGATAGATAGACAGACAGACAGACAGACAGACAGACAGACAGATTCTGTTGCAAGTAATCATCAATTTCTGACACCAGTAATAATTAACGGTCAGTCACATTGATAACTTCCCCATTCTGACTCTGAATCTCTGACACATGTTTAGATGTGATTTGCAACACATTATTAGTT
Organism: Pimephales promelas; assembly: GCF_988280905.1. Classification (NCBI taxonomy): domain Eukaryota; kingdom Metazoa; phylum Chordata; class Actinopteri; order Cypriniformes; family Leuciscidae; genus Pimephales; species Pimephales promelas. The sequence continues at coordinate 1,017,093 of NC_142774.1, forward strand.
TTTTTTAAGAAACTGTCAAATACAGAAGCAAGCAGCAAATATTCAGGATTGGAAGAAGCAAATGTGGTCATCTAAGAATCAAAGTTTAAAAAGTCTGACTCTGTTGACTCTTTTAAAAAAGATCTGAAGACTTGTTTATTTAAGAAAGCTTTTGGTTGATGGGTTTTAACTAGTGTCACTTTGATTTTATACTTTTTTATATTGTTTAAGGTTTTGTTTTTACCTTTCTCATGTACAGCACTTTGTGATTTTATCTGTGAAACGTGCTTTAGAAATAAACTTACTTAGGCCCTGTTTACACGAGAACGCTCGCGGGTGAAAACGTAGAAATATTTTATCGGATGTGCCTTTACACGGCGACGGCGTTTTTGAGGGTTAAAAAATGCAAAAAAGTGAAACCATCCTCCAGAGTGGAAATCTTAAAAACGCCCCACCGCCGCGTTCCCGTGTAAACGGTAGAAACGCAAAAGTCTGCTCGACAGTGAAGGTTGTACGCAGGTGTGTGGACTTGGTGTTGTTGTAGTATGCACTCCTTGCCGCCTGAAGTACATACTACATTGAATTTCACACACTCTTGCGTCACCATTTGCACGCGGATTTCCCACACAAAACGCTCGTCTAAACGCAGAATAAAAAGTGATGACGCAACACCACTTTTGCGTTTTCTCTTCAGAATCGTTCCCGTGTAAACATAGCCTGACTTAACATTAATTATTCAGGTCACTAATTTTAATTGTTACAATCTTTCCTCACATTACTCACAGTTAATTATGTTCAGGATTCTGCAGTGTGTGTGGGTGTGTGTGTGTTGATCAGTCATCACAGGAGGAGCTGTAAAACTAAAGTTTAAGAACAAAAGAAAAACAGAACAAGGAGTTGCCAGTGTGACTGGGATGCTTTCCTCATTTCTGAGCACTGAGTCAGCAGGGCTTGCAGCATTTGGAAGGAAACACACATTATCTAGGAAAGAAGAGAATGGAAAAAGAGACGAGAAAAAACAAAAACTACAACTGACTTCTTCTTCAGTGGTGTTTCTGCTCGTCTCTTTTTGTGTTCTCTTCTTTCCTTCAGTGATTCTGCTTGTTAACAGGCGGCTTATTAAGGCTGAGATGACTTCATATTTAATTTGCACAGATTTTGTGGCTCAGATAAGGTCCAGTTCTCAAGTCAAGAGGAATATCTTCCCACATTTTGGGATACAATATCCACAATGTCCTGAACTACTCTCTGTCTTTTTTGTTCTCTGATCACCCTGTTTTGCTGTTGCCTGACCCTTGCCTGTTTTGACGTTCCTTCATTAAAAGCTGCAAATGGATCCTACTGAGTCTTCCAATTCATAACAAGTATTCAGAAATATACTACAGAGACTGAATAATGTAATGAAATGTAAAATAAAACTGGGTAGTAGTCCTGAGAACTAAATTATATACCTAGGATATTAATCCTGATTCCTTAAAATGAAAGGAATCTATGTTTAGTTGTTTGGAGTCCGATTAATAACGCTGGACCAAATACACTACAACAACAGCCGCGGGTAATTCGCCAGTACGGTAAACGTTTCTATGGTAACAGCGAGTTGGACCAATCAGCAGACCTTGCTGCAATGCTTAGGATTGCGGGTAGTGTAGTGTTTTTTTTTTTTCCCATAAGATCGTGGATAAAACATGTTTTTCTTTAAACAAGGTTGATTTCATACGAACTTATTGCTTCAACAGGAGCAAAAACCTTCGTTTCACAACCTCAAAGTACGTGGTCAGTCTACCTCGAATGGTTTAGACATAGACCTTATTCAGAGCAGCGCCATGACAGGTATGAAAGTGAGGCTGTGAGGGATAGACTCATGTTTCAATGGCATCCGCTGTAAAAAGCTGAATAAAGCGGCTAGATTACTTACAATTTTCCACAGCGTACATTGTCGGGAGTTTTTTGTCAACTGACATTTCTTAGAAAGATATTTTTCCAGTGTTTTATGAGCAGAACAATCCGAAAACACATTAAATAACAATACAGCCCATTGAAGAGATGCAAGTCTATCCCTCACAGCCTCGCTTTCATTCTCATTAAAAATCAAAGATGGCGCTGCCGTGAATAAGGCGTATTAGGGCTGATAATCTAAATCCTTATCGAGAAATACTGTTGACCGGAAGTTCTGTATCCCTACTCCGCGTTCCAGAAGGCCTATAACAGCTGGAGTAGACTACAATGTCTCATAACATTACATTTACCTCAGGAAAGCCATTTAATGACCATAGCACACAAGTTAGCTAGAAGATTAGTATTTTATAATATTTAGTATTAGTATAAATTAGTATTTTGCTAAATATATGAACTAATATATTACATATTTTTACCATTAAAATATTATAAAGTTGTTGTGATAAAAAACGCATTAGGCCTATATTTAATTTGAGCTGTTATTTTTAACCTTTAATAATACCAGCTGACAGGGCTCTCTGTAGTTATGTTTACAGCATTAGGGGAGGAGATTTTCTTTCTTGAGAAATATTAACATCTACTGCAGCCTATAAATATATATCCAAATTGAATCAAGATCGGACTAAAACCACAAGAATTAAACTGAAATTGTAAAATCCCCATCCCCCCACCACACACACTTTAGTGTTAGTGCTTGATTGGGCGTTTTACACAGAAACAACAGCGAGAAACATATGTGTCACGAGCCCTGACCTGCAGAGGAGAGGATTCCTTCACTGTAGTTTCAGATTAGTAACTTTACACGATCATCTTTTTGTGTCCGTATTATTGGAGAAACGTGGTGTTTGTTTCCCGCGCTCACATGATGACTGTTGGAGTGTCTCAGCTCACTCTCTCTCTCTCACTGACGAGCGACCTCTACTGGAGCTGTGGCGCGCTTACACTCATACTCTCCTCAGAGGCGATATGGCCCTGAGATTTTGAAATAATATCGAATAATCGCATTAAATTATACATAAAGAGTTGAATAACTAACGCGCATGTTCAGGGTTCTCTGATGTCGGTTAATGGTCACATCATGACGTGCATGTTTTTTTATTATTATATTTTAATTGTATTCATATATAGAACATTAGAAAGGCATTAATAAAGTTTTAAAAACGGGACTGAGCTTAGATTCAATCATGTTTATCATTAATTAACAACTAAACTTAAGAGTTTACCACTACATTCATGACGTGCATTTAAAGAACTAAAATATTAAATTTATATCAGGAAGTGTTTCATTTAGGCTATACATTGTTTATGACTTAATAAGTTAATACTTGTCGGCCTACTCATGAACCCCATCAGTGAGGCGACCACTGCAACCCTGGATTCGTTTACAATTTGTTGTACAATTTGTCCTTAAATTATTAAAGGGAAATTTCACGCTATAGCCGCCTGGATGATCGACTTCTTAAGCTTTTGAACTTTAAAACAACTGTTTTAATGGATTTCTGATTTGTCGCCCGGAAAATCAATTAAACAGAGGTGATGTAGTTATGACTTCTACCAGCAGGGGCTTCATGGGTCTTTTTAAAATAATAGGCTAACTATCACTTTTGTTCGATTTGCTAACTCAAGTGAAGTTCTGCTATAAGATGGCGGCACCCGACTGGCTTCAACTTCCGGTCGATGGATTACCCCCTTGCGTGCAAAGACTAAGTTAAACGACATTAACATTTTTTTGTAAAAATAAATAAATAAAAGATAAAACAACGATGTTGAACAATTTTGAACATGAGACGGGTTTTTTACCTTTCTTAACTGGAACACGTGATCTTTCTGATTACGTAGTGTGTTTCATCACAGCTAGTGCAAGACCAGCATTTGTGGTTAAAGTACATACATTTTAATTTTCTTTTAATAAAATCACGGATGGTTTGTCTAGATAAGACTCTTATTCCTCGGCTAGATCATGTAAATGCAAATAGTACGCTCAGGTAGTAGGGAAATCCCCCCACTGCCATGGCAAGTGAACACTGGACCCTGTTTCTTTGACAGTTCAATCTGTTTTGAATTTAAGATTTTATGTTTACTTGTAATTAATTCTAATTCATAAAAATATCTATTATTATTAATAATAATTATTACTCATGATATTTCCTGTTATGGTGCGATGTAAGCAATCCACACTTCAAATGAGCCCTTGTGGCTCTGTGAGTGCAAATGCTGAAATTCTGCTCCCCAATAGGCCCAGCGTTGCAATATTACATTTCCTTAAAACTTACTAAAACATCATTTTTTAACAACATCATCTGAGAGGTGAAAATGTATTTTCTTCTTTCCCTATATTTAGGTCATACTGGGTTAAAAGAAGATATTTAGTCATGCTGTATGTTTAGATCAGCTCCAGTTTGTCTGTTGCATAGGGATGATGTGTTATTGAATCCTCCCAGGGTTTATGAATAACCCTTATCAAATGTTTCATCAAGTTAAAAATAATATCCCAATGAGCTACTTTTATTTGAGTCATATAACGTGGTTTGATGTAATAACATATTTGACTCACTTCTTTCTTTTGAAGTGTTTACAGATGTAAACCAAGATTCCCACCATCCTCACTGATATATATCAGGCACAGTGATATGGGTCATCAGGTCCACCCAAAATTTTTTTTTTATATATATATATATTTTAATTTTGTCAAGAATTATTAAAAAATGGCAAATAAGCTCATAATTTGTGCTAAAATAATCAAAATGTTTCATTTTCTCAGTTTCATAGCTTAAGTCATCCTCCCTAAACGAAGCATTTATTTAATCAAGCTCTAAACACGTCTCGTTGTGGATCCTTCGGGGAGAGGTGACGTCGGCCTCAGCGTTAAAAAACAAAAAATTCAATGCGACATATTTAATAATAAATAAATATTTGATCCAATTACTTATTTTATAAATTTAAATCAATAGAGAAATATTACTATTATAATAATGCTGTTGTGCTGTAAAATAAACAGCATTATTACAGTAGAATTACAATAGTATACTAAAATTTACGGCTGTCTCAATTTCCAAACATCAGAGCTTCTATTTTGGTGGAAAACAACTGAGAGAACTTAAAGATTATTAGTTGATAAAAAATATTATAAACAATTCTCATAAATTCGATAAGATGGTTGGCACATTTTCCAAAAGGTTTACGCATTAGACGTACTGCAAAAATTAGATTTAATACTCTCAGGATGCTAAAAATCACACGTGCAGCTGCATCTGAATGAATCCAAAAAGGAGAAAAGTGCTTGTTGACATCTACCCGTTCACCAGCTGAACCTTGACCTCCTGCTGAACGATTTACCTGTTCACCAGCTAAACCTTGACCTCCTGCTTAACGATTTACCTGTTCACCAACTGAACCTTGACCTCCCGCTGAACGATTTACCAGTTCACCAGCTAAACCTTGACCTCCTGCTGAACGATTTACCTGTTCACCAGCTGAACCTTGACCTCCCGCTGAACGATTTACCTGTTCACCAGCTGAACCTTGACCACCAGCTGAACGTTATTGACCATTAGGTTATTTAGGCAGGTTTGTTGAAGTGTACAGCCTCTGTTTGCTTTTGTCCATTTTATTTTGGTTAAAAAACATTTCTTATCTTTTTTACATGAAACACTCTCAGAGAGCGAGAAAGACCGAAAGAGACAGAGTGAGAAAAGACCGAAAGAGGAGACAGTGTCATCAGATCATCTACATATTCTTTAAGACTTTTTTCAACCATAAACTCATAAGTGAAAGAGAAGCATGTCCAGAGACGTCGCGTCTCTCAGTTCGTATTTACAGGAAGTTTTGCGAGCACCCGTCGCTCGGTTGAACATCATCAAATCCTTGATCAACCTACTTAATCACAGGAAAGGGGGCGGAGCTTTGAATCAACGTCCTCGAACCCCGACAAAGTGTTTGGTCGGGTCAACACCGAAGCGGACGATTGGTTGGCAGTTCGTTTGAGTTCTTTTGTCCGCCACGCTGCTGAGAAACAATAGTCTGGTTGACGTGACTCGTAACCTTTGACCTCTACGTCGTTGAGAGCGTGACCCCCGACTCTAGCCGCTCCCCAAGAGTGTAAGTATGTGATTTTTTTTGGCATGTATAAGAGCTGCGGTCTCTGGTGTAAGTGTTATCACATTCTGATAAAGGTCTGACACTCATACACCACACCACCCTGAACGAAAGAGATCCTGCTGAGAAACCAGCTTAATCCAGTCTGAGCTGGTTTTCAGATGGTCTTCCACCCAAAACCAGCACACAAACCAGCTCGGCTACGGGTGCGTTTCCCAAAAAGCATCGCTGCCCAAATATAATCGCAATTACCATTGAACTTTATTGATAACGACGGAACTTAGCCACATAGGTGGCTTTGGTAAACGCAGCCCAGGACGGGAGACTGGATAACCACCTCAGACTGGTTTAAACTGGGTTTCTCAGCAGGGAGGAGATGGAGGATGCAGGAATGGAGGAAAAACTACCCGATAAGAAGACCACTTCTTAGAAAGGACAGACTGATGTGCTTGAATGGCAGTGAGATGGGCAGGGTGGGTGTGCGGGCGACCAGGAAACAGAGACGTGGAGGAGGAAGCCAATCATCTTCATCATCATCATCATCACCATCTAAACAGGGATCTTTCCAAGGCTTGTCCAAGGATTTGAGGACAATTCATAATTGTTTACCGTTTTCTGCAAGCAGCTTCATACTGATTCAGGAATCTCAACGAAAACATATCTGGATCATATTTCACAACGGAAGTCTTTCTTAGGAGTTTTGGAGTGAGGTACGAGCCGGACATGAGGTTTCCTTGGGATTCGTGATGATGATGATGATGTCGAAGTCATCCCCCCTCATTGTCCTCCTCCAGATCTGCGTGTCCTGGTCACCAGCGCCCTAGTCACAGACTGGTCACCAGTTGCATTTGTCCGTCGCCGTCCCCCTGCGAGGGCTGGAGTCCCAGTCGAGGCTCGTCGTTGGTCCTTCGAGGCGGAGGCTGGTAGAAGGCGGAGATGTGCGCTTGACGTCCCGCGCTGAAGTACAGCTCGTCCGGCGGGAGTGTGGGATGAGGCTCCGCCCCCATCGCCTCCGGACTGCTGTCGGGATAGGACGAATCGCGGTCCCGTGCGTACAGGGAGGCGGAGTCAGGTCCGGCCCCACCCACGTCGTCTGTGATCTCCGCTGAGAAGCTCTCCGAGTCCTCCTCGCTTTGGTAGAACACTGACTGGGCGTGCTCAAGGAGGCGGGGCTTATCCGGGAGGCGGGGTTTATCAGGGAGGCGGGGTTTATCCGGGAGGCGTGGCTTTTCCAGGGCTTTGTACAGCAGCTCGTCTTCATCCTGCGGGGGTGGCGGAGGTGGGCGGGGTAAGGGCCGTTGCGGAGGCTCCCGGTGACCTGTCGACGTGGCGTAATTCGACATTGCCGAAGTCGTTCCATTGCCGTATCGATCGGTGGAAGGGCGCAGGTTACTCTGCACCAGCTCGGATATTATCATCTTCTCCAACGCCGCCGCGTCCGAAAGATTCCGCCTCAAACCGGTTGAAGGCTCCGCCCCTCTGGGTGTCAAAAGGGCAGGGCTGACTTCTCCAGACACGCCCCCTGACCCCACGGGAACACCCCCTAGAAGATCCGAGCTCCCTCCGTGCAGCGAGTAGCTGTTGTTGTAGTTCCCGTTCAGTCGGACTCCCTCCAGACCACATGACTCGCGGCTGCGAGAAAGGGTGCCCTCTACAGGACAGAGAGAGAAATGCTTCATTACGCAACACGATTTTATTAATTAAACGTCAACATTATTTTTTTTAGTTTGAACATTCTTCCTTCCCTTGCGTTCTGTAACAAATCTTTCCCTCACGGGTCAAAATGACCAAAAGCCCTAAAATTATCCTTCCTTTTTTTGGAGCTTTTTTAATTTTATTTACCTTTACCCGAACAAATAATAATTTAGTAATTTAAGCATTACATTCCTTCAACTTAGATTCAAAATAACTCACGATTTCAAGCATAAACCCTTTAATTCAGATCAAAATATCTTTGGCGACCTCTTGTGGAAAATAAACAATATAACGTGATATTTCACGACTCTAGATGGTCTTGTAGCTCTATATGGTAGTCAGTTTCTTTACAGTATAAATTGAAATACACATGTAGACATTATAAAATATTTTTTTGGTCAAGTTTTAGCATTTTTAGGTTTTTCTATGTGCACTGAAGGCATTCCATTAATTCCTAAAGGGGTCAATTTGACGCGCAAGGGACGGATTTGTTTTGTGTGTATTCGTGGTTCAAGTGCGACAAAAGTCCAGTTCTGTTGAACACTCAATTTCTTAAAAAACAAATTCAAAAATGAATTTCCTCAAGGGAAGGATGAGGGTTACGGTAGTTTTTTCAGGATGTGACCCCATTTAGTGAATACTGCATTGATATGTAATTGATAGTGAATGAGTGAGCGGTTTCAGGCCCATGAATGCGTAAATACAGAGATGCATACAATGCTGGTTCTCTCATGCACATAGCAAAATTTCCCCAATAACACCTACTCTTTTATGTCTCTCGACCGTGTGCTAACACTGAGAAATAAGGAAAGCTGTGTAATTATTTTCTCATCTTCACGTCATTGCAAGTCAGCGGTTAGACATTATTAAACGGAGGTATTTCTCAGTCCCACAGTTCTGCTTAACTTTACGTTCGCTCTGTTATTCATGCTAATACAGCGTCACTGTAGGAACAGACATCTAAAACACTGGGAAATCTGATGTCTGAGTGTGACGTAAATGAGGGACTAGTGTTTGTAAATGATTTCTGGCGTGCTTGATGTGAGTGCATTATATATTAGTGAGGTGAAGATGAAGGAGAAGCGTGGAAATGACAGAAACACACACAGACAGAGAGAGAACGCGTGTCTCATACTTGAGTTTCTGAACGTGCCTGTAGATCGGTTCATAAAAAGAGTAAGACAGGAAGAAAGGAGAAACAAGTGAATACAGATACACACATTTAGAGAAAACACACAACATGTTTTTAATCACACACACACTGACCAGTGGCGTTGAAAACTGCAGGTGAGGGCGGGTTGAACGTTTCAGCCAATAAGGTGTTGTAAGGGGAGGAGCCAGAGCGGGTCTGAAGCATAGGATTGGCTAGGAGGTGATTACCCATAGTGCCTGTGGAGAAACAACATGGTCCTTACAGAGAGTTCAGCTGTGCCGTTTGTGTGTGAGTTTCAGGAGAAAAATATTAAAAATCTTGCTTGTGCCGAGAAAAAAATGTGTAAAAGACTAATGGAGCTCAACAGAGGGTGCCGTTTTTATTCTTATTTATATTATACGTTTTTATTACTAATATTTTTTATTTGTTATTACTAAAAATTATTTAATATTTTTAATTTAAAAAAAGATATATATTTTTCCATGTAAAAGAGACTAAATAACAATGGAGTTCAACAAAGAGAGCAGTTTTTATTCATATTTTTTATATACATTTTTATTACTAATATTTTTTTTTACATTTTCCAAATATTATTAAATGTAATTGTAAAGATTCTATTCAAGTATTTCTTATTTGTTATTAATAATTTTAAAATATATTTTCAAATCTATACATAGGCGTAACAATTTTTGTTTTTAAATACATAAAATATATATCTTTCTCATTCATATATATGTACATATATATATATATATATATATATATATATATCTTTTTTAATACATTTTTATCTTTATAATGTACAGTTAAAATATTTACTCAGTTTTCTAATACTAATATTTTACTATTTGTTATTATTATAACATTTAGATTTTTTTTAAACAAATTCATTCGTTTTTAAATAATTTTCTAAGTATTAAATGTATTTTTCCATTAACATTTAAATTTCAACAAAAGCACGACTTTGGATAAGAGCGTGTGTGTTTGGATGTCTACAGTGTGTGTGTGTATTTCACCTCGGGTGAGTGTGGGTGTGTTGTTGATCTCAGCTGCCATGAAGGACGATTCTGTCTGCCGTCGAACAGTGTCATTCCACATCCTCCTGATACGACTCTGAACACACACACACACACACACACACACACCGGTGAGAATTAAGCCACATGGTGAGTAAACTCCTGATATTTCAGACAGTGTAACATCTCACAGACACACACACATACCTGTCTTTGAGCAGGCGCGTGTCGTGATTGGCTGCCGCCGTAGTAACGATTGTTGCCTCGGTGGGCGGAGCTCTTGAGGGAACCATGGGAACCGGTGGAGGAGGCGTGGCCACAGCAGGGTGATTGACGCAAGCATTTGCCGTACTCTTTCTGCACCTGTTAAACACACAACCCTGTGTGAGAAACCAGGTTAGGAGGCCAAACACACACACACACACACACACACACCTTCTTCTGCAGGGCGCAGTGCAGGAGGAAGATGAACATGCCGTGTAGAGCGTTGAAGGAGGTGAAGAGATACGCCATCACTACACTGTTGTCATTGATGAACAAGAGGCCGAAGATCCACGTCAGAGACACCAATAACAGCAGCGTCACAGAACTGACCGTCCAGCACCTGCACACACACACACACACACCGTTACTAACGCTTTCATGATGCCGTCCACCCAAAGTTGCTATCAGTACATAAAAATAAATATACTACAAAAACATGGCAACACTTCTCAATAAGGTTTCATCTGCTAACGAACACGTCACAATATTCCTCATTTAAATAATTAATGCGCATAATAAAGGGACGGGGCCTGTTTGAGTTCATTTCGATTCCTCTTATTGATTCCTTTGTGAGCATTTCAATATGAGTTTAAACCATTCAAGCATTTTATGTTCATGTGTGACAGGTCGCACGACGCTTTCGCTCCACTGTCCTTCACGAGGTCCGGGTTCGGGACACCACATCAACATCTGAGCCTGCCTCACTACTCTCCATTTAAGTGTGTGTGATCACTTTAACAGCAGGGACACGTGACTCTTACTTGATGTTGTCGAAGCGGCTGGAGTCCGGTTTCAGTACGGTGGAGTGACGCAGCATCCGGTGCACAGTGATGACCAGCACCACCAGGTTCAGCTAAACACAAGAGGTCAAAGGTCAGACCAGGTATTAGCAGAGCCGAAGATACTCATTTCAGAGCCAGTGCATTAAAACGAGTCTCACCAGGATAACGAGGGAGGCGGGGCCGATAAACGTCCAGATGAAGTAGTTATCCACCCTCAACCAGCAGCTACAAACACACAGAACATTTATTACACACACACACACACGGATGTCATCAGCACGTGCTGAGGGAAACACACTCACGCTTTGGGTCCTCCGTAGCTCCTGTAGTCGATGGCGGTGGAAATGGCCACCACTAGCGAGGGGAAGCCGTACGCGGAGAGGTAGTAGTACTTGCGCCGAGACGTCTCGCTCTCGAACACCTCCACCATCAGCACATACAGCTGAACCGTCTCCATGCAGAGCCAGCAGAACACCGACAGCAGGAAGAAGTGCAGCAGGCCCGCCAGGACCGGGCACACAACCTACACACACACACACCTGATGCGTGAGCTGATGAGGTCTGGGTTAGTCTGATGAGGTCGGGTTTAGTCTGATGAGGTCTGGTTTAGTCTGATACAGTCCTGTTTGCACTAATGGGGTCTGGTTTAGTCTGAAGAGGTCTGGTTTAGTCTGATGAGGTCTGGTTTAGTCTGAAGAGGTCTGGTTTAGTCTGATACAGTCCTGTTTGCACTAATGAGGTCTGGTTTAGTCTGAAGAGGTCTAGTTTAGTCTGATACTGTCCTGTTTGCTCTAATGGGGTCTGGTTTAGTCTGATGAGGTCTGGTTTAGTCTCATGAGGTCTGGTTTAGTCTGATGAGGTCTGGTTTAGTCTGACGAGGTCTACTTTAGTCTGATGAGGTCTGGTTTAGTCTGATACAGTCCTGTTTGGACTGATGAGGTCTGATTTAGACTGTACTGATTTAGTCTAATCTGGTCTGATATGGTCCGATTTTGTCTAATGTGGTCTGGTTTGCTCATAGGTGTTCTGGTAGAATCTGGTTTGCATTGAGGTGTTCTGGTTTACCTTGTACAGTTTAATTTGGTCTGATATGGTAAAATTTAGTCTAGTTTGCTCAGATTTGGTTTTACTGTCTAATGTGGTCTGGTTTTGTCCATCGTGGTCTGATATTGTCAAAGTGGTCTGGTTCAGTCTGATACTATTTAGACTAATGTAGTCTGATATGGTCTGATTTTGTCTAATGTAGTCTTGTATGATCCAATTTTGTGTAATGTGGTCTGGTTTTGTCTGATTCAGTTTAGTCTGGTTTGTTACAATGCAATCTGGTGTGGATTTGAATAGTTGAATGTAAGCTGGTGTGGTCTAATTTGCTCTGAAGTGGTCTGATTTTATCTAATGTGGTCTGGTTTAGTCTGACGTGGTCTGATATTGTCTGATATCTGACACAGTTTAGTCTGATGTGGTCTCAGGTGGTCAGATTTTGTATAATGTGGTCTGGTTTAGTCTGATATGGTCTGATGTAGTCTGATGTGTTTTGGTTTAGTCTGATGTGTTCTGAGAAGGTGAACTCACGGTGTAGTGTGTCTTGTCCATGCCGATGAGGAAGAGCAGCTGTGAGATGAAGAGCGTGAGGCAGAGGTTCTTGTGGATGGTGGTGCGGTCGCTCTGAAGACCCCTGAGGCAGCAGAAGGTGGAGATGCAGAGAGCCAGACACACCAGAGAGATCACCATCCCCACCCATGTGATGACGAAGAGGATCAGGCCCTGAACGCCTCCGGGATACTGGGAGAACAGCAGAGCGAGAGCGACACATATAAACAAAAATGTGAAAATATATACAAATGAATGAATGATAATATCAACAGAAACAACAAAATAAAGTCTTATACCGTTTAGCCTGATACGTTCTGGTTTAGTCTGATGTGATCTAAGGTGGTCTGAGGTGGTTTGGTTTAATCTGATGTAGTCTGACATGGTCTGGTTTAGTCTGATGTGGTCTGGTTTAGTCTGATATGGTCTGATATGCTCTGGTTTAGTCTGATGTGATCTAAGGTAGTCTGAGGTGTTCTGGTTTAGTCTGATGTGGTCTAAGGTGGTCTGATATGGTCTGGTTTAATCTGATACAGTTTAGTCTGATGTCATCTAAGGTGGTCTAATATGGTCTGGTTTAATCTGATACAGTTTAGTCTGACGTGGTCTAAGGTGGTCTAATATGGTCTGGTTTAATCTGATACAGTTTAGTCTGATGTCATCTAAGGTGGTCTAATATGGTCTGGTTTAATCTGATACAGTTTAGTCTGATGTGGTTGGTTTAGTCTGATACAGTTTAGTCTGATGTGGTCTAAGGTGGTCTGATATGGTCTGGTTTAGTCTGATGTGTTCTGAGGTGTTCTAGTTTAGTCTGATGTGGTCTAAGGTGGTCTGAGGTTGTCTGGTTTAGTCTGATGTAGTCTGACATGTTCTGGTTTAGTCTGAGGTGGTCTAAAATGGTCTGGTTTAGTCTTATGTTGTCTAAGGTGGTCTGAGGTGGTCTGGTTTAGTCTGATGTGGTCTAAAAAGGTCGGGTATGGTTGGTTTAGTCTGATGTGGTCTGATGAATAATACATACGATAAAATTAAAACTAAGAACAACCAGCTCAGAAAACAAAAGCTCAGTAGAGGGCAGAGCAGACGGCACACAATGCCCTACATTACTGATGAGAAAACAGGCGTGTGTGTGTGTGTGAGACTCACGGCGGGCTGCTGGTGGTTCATGAGCACAGCGAAGTTGGTGAGATGCGAGCAGGCGCAGGTGGTGTGTGTGTTGTTGCTGTGTGTTCGTCTGCAGCCCTGAGATGACCACTGGCCCGTCATCGAGCGCTCAGAGTAATTCCAGAACGAGCAGTTGGGACTGAAGTGGTTCTCCAGCTGACACACACACACACACACACACACACAAACGTACAGATTAGGTTCTGAAAATGTTTTTCATTGTAATCCCTAGGGTGATGTGGAGATGATGTGTGTGTGTGTGTACCTGCAGGTGTCGCAGTGTGAACTCGACCGGTTCGGTCAGGAACACGCGACTCGACTCTTTGTTCATGGATGCGGAGATGATGTGTGAGTTGACGGCCAGACTGTGTCCTCCCGGCTTCGGCTCGCCAACCGTCTTCACCGTGGCGTTCAGAGTCGAGAGAAACGCCCCCAGGTTCTTATAGAGCGTGAAGACCACCTTCACCTGACCTGATGGACACACACACACACACACACACAGTCTCGTGCTTAGATGCGCTCAATACGACTGATTCAACTCACATTTACTCGTAATGCGCTTTTCACAACACACAAGTCGGGTCCACGTTACACTTTACAGAGATCTGTTATCAGAGGAGGCTGTGTCTAAGTTATGTATTTCAGAAATATACAAAATCACAGTTAGCGAAAAATACATTCACTTAAACAGTGTGCTAATTGAAGGCAGAAACAACGAGCTCATTAGTAATGAATACTTGTTCGTTAACAAATGATCATGACATTTAGAAGAATGTAGCATTGGTGCTGATCCCACACATTTCTCAAAATAACCCTCATCATCACACACACACGCGCGCATGGTGACTGTTGCCATGACGACGCTGAGATCAGAGACTGACCGTTGCGGCTGTACTGTTTGATGGTGGACGAGGACACGTGGATGATGCTGTCACTGTCATACGAGTTCGGGAACGACAGATCCTTCAGCTCCATCTCTGTGTTCAGCACATACACCTCCAGATCTGAAACACACACACACACACACACACAGAGTAATGATGCTGATCAATGACACTTTCCTCACAGAGAATTCTAATAATATTTCAGCATTATTATTGTATTTTGATCAACTGTGTGTGTATTTGTGTGTGTGTGTGAGACGCTCTGCTACCGATGTTGGGCGCGCGGTCGCTGAAGTGTCCGCCGTACAAGTTGTTGGCCAGCAGAAATGCCCCCTTCTCCACGACGTCGAGCATCATGGTGGCGGTGTGAGACTGTTCTGTGGCGTTCATGTCCTGCCACGACTCCAGCGCCTCCAGACGCAGCAGGTTATCCACCGTCTGCACCACCGCCTGCACACACACACACACACACAGGTCATCCACCGCCTGCACACACACACATGTTTGAGTAACGTGTCTGCTGTATAATTACCTGAATAAACGCTCGGCAGGTCCGTTCTCTCTTCTGAAGCTGAAAAACACAACAAAACTGTGTTGCTCTGATAGTGTGTGTGCGTGTGTGTGTGCGTGTGTGTGAGTGTGTGAGCACCTTGTTGTAGTTGCGTGTGGCCGACTCCTTGTTCCCCGGTCGTAGCGCCTGTAACTGAGAGTCCAGGATGTCCAACAGCTGCTCCATCAGACGCACAGAGGAAGTGACATCACCAGCATAGACACGCCCCCGTGTGTGATTGACAAGTACAGCAGCGATATGGGCTGCGTTCTCCCCACTCTTAATCTACAGAGATAAGAGAGAGAGACATCAGATATCTGTCTATCTATCTGTCCATCGCCTTGACCTCTGACCTCTGACTGACCTTCTGAGCGACCTGGCTGACCCAGGGTGATGTGCAGTTGCTGAGATCGGGGCCTCTGGGGCTCCACACCACTTCATCAGACATACACTGATACGAGGCGATTCCTGAAGAGAAGAACAAAACAGAAATAATCATAAACGGAGCGACTGCAGTGAGGTCATCACTAGGGTTGGGTATCGAGAATCGAGTATCGATTGGAACCGGGACTAACTTTTCGTTTTTCCCGGAATCGTTCAAAAGTTAAAATTTCGATTCCTAGTTTCGATATTCACAGTCCGCCGAGCGGAAAAAGAAACCGCTGAACAACACCAACGAAGAAGCGTCTACCGGAAGTGTTGGCATAACCGCGCGAGTCGAACATGAGTAGCTTACGTCGGCGGTCCAAAGTGTGGCTTCACTTTTCTAAAAATAACGAAATCTCGGCAAAATGCAAAATTTGTGACAAAAGGAGTATTTCCTTCAGAAAGGCCGTTGGTTAGCAAGGTTAGCTTAACTTTTTTGACCCCGCCTCTTAAAAGAATCAGAATCGAGAATCGCTAGGAACCGGAATCGAAACAAGGAATCGGAATCAGAATCATTCAAATTCAAACGATACCCAACCCTAGTCATCACCCACGCGCTAATAAACGAAACATCCCAAACAAAAGAGCTAAACCTTAGAAGAGCCGGTAAGACCTGAAACACACATCAGTGGAAAACGTTTGTCATTTCCCAGCAAGGGTTCATTCAGAGTGTAGAAGTCAACACAAGGACACACACTTATTTGTTTCCAGATTAAAATATGAGGGAAACGTTTTTAATCACTTTTATTGTCATCATCATGTCCCGTTAATGGTCCTGCTGTGTGTCAAATAGAAGTTTAGTAGTCCCTCAATTAAATCTGCATGCAAAATAATCATAGTACGATTTGAAAACAGCATTTAGTTTTAAATGAAGTTCATCACATCACTCTGCAGGAGAGTGTAGCTTTAAAGCTAACATTAGCATATGACCTTCAAGTGCCTTGATGTAGTGCGTGTGATCTGCATCAACTCAAAACACCACTTGCCTCTAATAATAATGCAAAATACGCTTTAAAATAGGCTTTTTTAATCGAAATATTGACCTTTTTTTTACTTTGGTAAAGGTTTTGGCTCTTGCTGTGATCCACTTGAGCTGCTCGCGGTCAGAAACGAGCGCAGTGGAAGTGAATGAGAGTTTCCTCTAGTGGAAGCGTTCGGTACTGCAGCTACTCATCTACTGAGATATCAAGCTCAAATTTGGAACTTATTTAGATTTATTTACTTTGATTTTCTTGCAGTTTTAGAGTAAAACATATTTTTCAAAATATAGATTTCATATAAAAACTGAAAATAGTATTTTTGATCATTTTTAGTTAGAAAAACTTTTTAAGTTCACCTTTTTAAACTTTTTTTCACTTCAGCAATAATTTGTCAAGTCTCGTCTTTGAAAAAATATCCAACTACAGTCAGTATTTAAAGCATTGAAGATTTACAACGGTTAAAGTTGGGAATTACATTTTCAGGTCTATGCTCAAAAAGTGAATAAATGGATTATAAACACAGCGTAAATATCATTTTGTACCATACAATCCACTAAAAATACTAAATATTAAATAAAAAACACAATCAAACTAAAACAGTACATTCCTTTAATTGAAATATAAAAATATAATAAAAAATCTGTAATTTTTGACCGGCACATGAAGAGCACCAGAGGGTTTAGACTGCTCTTACGTTACGAGGATACTCGACATTTAATTGTGTGCGTTACTTTCCGCTCAAGTGCGAAAGCGAAATCGATTCTGTTTCACATAAACACGCAACAAAGGGGGTCAGTCCATAATGGGAAGCGGTAAGCTAACACACAAAGACACACCAACTCTTGAAGCTCCGCCCTTTGTGCCGGGAGCAGCAGCTCATTTGCATTTAAAGGGACAGACACAAACAACGCGTTTTTGCTCACCCTTAAAAAGGGACAATTTTAACATGATATAAAATGATCTGTGGGGTATTTTGAGCTAAAACTTCACATACACACACTGGGGACATCAAACACTTATTTTACATCTTGTTTTACACCGCCCCTTTAAATATATTTAACGTGTTAAACTGTAAAAATATGCATCGCAACGTTGACAGCCCTAGTTGTAACACAAGCATGTACTGACCGAGGGATCCTTTGGGACAGGGTCTCTCCACGGTCTCCCCTCGGTGGGTCGGGGGCCACTGGACCCCGCGCGTCACGCGACTCTCACACACGGGTGTGCGCGGCCCCTGCGGGCGGCGGGGGGGCCTGACGGTCACCGGGACTGTAGCTGTGATGGGACGCCCTGCCGGAGCCCTGTTGATGGCTCCCACCGGGTGAAAGGTCACGGTCGGGGTGGAGGTGGAGGTGAAGCTCAGAGACACCGTGGTGGAGAGCGAGTTCGGCGGAGTGGTGGAGAGAAGAGGGGTCGAGAGAGGATCTGAGAGAGGAGTAAAACACCAGTGCAGTGAGGTTACAAACAGCAAACAAATGGAGTCATTAATGTCACACTGCAACTCTGTATATCGCATTATATTTTGCAGTATATTTCCACATTTTTTGGTGTATGGTTTGAGATTGTGAGGTTACCTGTGGTGGGCTGCGGCGGGTTGAACTCCAGCGGGTAGCGAAGGACGATGTAGTTGTTCCAGACGTACAGCTGGTTGTCTCTGGGGTTGTAGCTGATGGACGAGATGTGCTGGTACGGGTTTGGGAACGGGATTCTCACCGGCTCCTCGCGGTTTCGCCGCGTGTCGTAGGCGTACAGGATCAGGTCTCCGCCCACCTCGCTGTCATCGTCCTGGTACACGGATCGAACCGCGTACAAGATGCCACACGCCACAAACGCGTCGGACGCCATGCGCTTCTCGAAGCTCGTCTGCCACGTCCCCTCGAAACGCAGCGTGTACGGGTTCACCTGAGACACGAGCCAATCGGATTATGGAAAGAATTAGAATGTACATTTCCTGAAGAAAATGTGAGTGGTGCTTGAGGTGGCAAAACTCGGCACTCGGTTGCTAGGGTGTTGTTAGGCGGTTTTTGCAGGTGGTTTTTATAGACTTCTTAACACTTAGTTAGTTCTAAAAAGTCCTGTTTGCTAGCATGAGTCAAAAGAGCCAACCCCCATCTCTGTACGATGTTCCGATGTAGAGATATAGTTCTTGCTAAATGGTTGCTAGAGTACTCTGTTTGGTTGCTAGGGAGTGGCTTGGCAGCTGCCAATGATGTTACTTCAAAGACTTCTTGACAGTACGAATGATATAACCAATCCCAATGCCTCTATAACATTCAGATTTAAAGATATCCCACTTTGGGTTTGGGTTGCTAGGGTGCTCTATATGGTTGTTTGGGTGTGGTTAGACAGTTAGCAGGGTTTAACCAATAGACTGGATGTCTGCCTAAAGCAAAACAGCCAAACTTGTGTATCTCTATGATGCTCTGATGTTCTCATCTATTTTTCAATGGAAGTCTATGGGATGGTTGCTAGGGTGCTGTAACTGGTTGCTGGGGTGAGGTTAAGAAGATTTTAGGTTATTACTTATTGGCTGCTTGATAAGATGAGTCAAATGAGTGAGAGAGAGAGAGAGAGAGAGAGGGGGGGGTACTCAGGCCCTGCATGTGTGAAAACGGCAGTTTAGAAAATTCTGCAATATTAATTATATGGGACTTTTTCGTCCACTGTGCAAATACCGTACATCCAATCACTTAAAAAAAGTCACAGCACACCTCTTCTCAATAATCCGCACGATTTGACGCCTCATTCATGGGTCTATGCAAACGGTGCAGGAGGAGTAGTGTGCCAAACTTGACGAGTAAAAATAGTGATTTGGCAAGCACCACTAATAACCAATCAGAACAGTGCAGAGAAGACGTAAACAGGAAGTTTACCTGGCTAACAACCAGGCGTCCGCTGTTGGCTTCAGTGGCGTATATGACCCAGAGCCCGTGTTCATCCACGGCGAGGTCGATGTCGGACTTCCCGCCCCAGCGGTACGGCGACGTGTCGTGATAGTTGGCGTTTGCGATAATGGCTTCGCCACTCTTGATGCGAGTTCGCAGGTCGTATTTCACAATGTTGCGTGTGCGTTCTTTATTGTAGAACACAGCTCCGTCATACACGACAAAACCGGTGCCGTCCACTCGACTCGGCAACCTGTCGATTTCACAGAAACATTACAGTATTCAACTCACATTTACTCGTAACGCGCTTTTCACAACACACATCATTTCAAAGCAGCTTTACAAAAAAATGCACGAGTCCACATTACAGTTCATTACAGAGATCTGTTATCAGAGGAGACTGTGTCTAAGTTATGTATTTCAGAAATATACATATACAAAATCACAGTTAGCTAAAAATCTATTGATTTAAACAATGTAATAATTAAGGACGGAAACAATGAGCTCATTGACATAATGAAGACTTGTTTGTTAACAACGGATCATGACATTTAGAAAAATGTACCACTGGTGCATGTTAATGCAGTAGCATTCATTATGTGGTCGCATTCACAAAGCCTTCAAAACCAAATTTAATTGCGTAAACCAAGCGACAACCTCCCGGCCTCTCTCGAATCAACACTGAGCGCCTTAAACTCCTCCACTGGCCACTAGAGGCGCTGCAGAAGAGACTCTCTCCCATAGACACACATGTTAAAATGCCCAACTGTACAGCAGAAAAACACACGTTTACAGTCCGGTGCTAAAAGTGGTTTTGGTCTATATCGCTAATGTTGTCCTTCGTGACGGGGCGACTTATTTTTGAACCGTCTATGGCGTACACTCACTTATAGGTGGTGGTGACCCTGTTTTGGATGTAGTCGTCCCAGGAAGCATATTCATACAGCATATCTGTGCGATAGGGCGTCCAGGGCATCACGTACAGCCTATCGCCCGCTTGCAGAGGGTCTTTACACCACGCCCCCGACTGATGCTCCGCCTCCCGCACAGAACTTGGCTCCAACACTCGCATTAATGTCCCAGGACACACAAAAACTAGAGATGGAGAGAGACAGAGCGATAACAGAGATGAGCAGGAGTAGGGGATGAAGTGTATTAGACTATCAGATCCTATAAACAGATCTATTCTATACACACACACACACACACACACACACACACACACAAACACACATCTTACACTACCTATTGCTGTATCATGAGTGCCTGTGTATGTGAGAAAGAGAGATTTAATTCTTAAAAGATGGAAATACAATTTCATTACAAGAGTGTGACAGCATAGATAGATAGATAGATAGATAGATAGATCGATAGATCGATAGATCGATAGATCGATAGATAGATAGATAGATAGATAGATAGATAGATAGATATAAAAACAGATAGATAGATATAAAAACAGATAGATAGATAGATAGATAGATAGATAGATAGATAGATAGATAGATAGATAGATAGATAGATAGATAGATAGATAGATAGATAGATAGATAGATAGATTTGTTTCTTTGTTTGTTTGCTGTCTGGTTTGCTACATTCCACTTTTGGTTAGAGTATTTGAGGTAGAGTCACGAGAGAGGGGGCGGGGCTACGGGAACCTTGGAGCCAATGAGATGCGGGTTAGTTCACACAGAGGACAGGGATTGGCTGGGACAGCTGTCACTCACGTCACATCCACTCACTCAGGTCAAGCACTTCAGGAACACGGCATGTGCACACAGTTACTAAAAGAGAAGGAGTTGTTTTCTTTTTAAATGCTAAATAAACGACAACAGGTCCTGAGGGAAGCAAAGGGATGAACAGAGACACACGTGTTGTTTGGATCTGAGGATAAATGAGCTTCAAACAGCAAGCAAATCAAAGGGGAGAGCAGAAAACAAGTGAGTGCGTGTGTGAGAGAGAGAGAGAGAGAGAGAGAGAAAGAGAAAGAAAAGAGAGAGGAAGTTCATCCTTGTGTTTGTAAGGTGTGTGAACAAGAGAAGGAGGAAAATGAAGGAGCTGCATCAAACTAGAGCACATCACAAGGGCCAGGGAGAAAAGAGAGAGAGAGAAAGAGCGAGAGGGGGAGAGAGACAGAAAGAGAGAGAGGAAGACAAGATGAGGAGATGAAGAGAGACAGGAGAGAGAAACTGCGGCGTTAACATGGTCTTTACCTTTTTGGTCCACTTCTATTCAAGCGTTGAAATAGAGAGGGGGAGAGATGTATAAATGAAGAAAAGAGAGAGACAGAAAGAGAGAGACAGGCAGAAGGTGTGCAGAAGAGAGAAAAAAAGAGACATTTCAGTTCAACAGCAGAGTCTTCCGTTTCTTTTCAAGCTTAAAGGTCAAGTGAAATTCATTAGACATGAGGAGAAACATGAGGGAGAAAGACAAGAGAGAGGGGGACAAAACTATTGCAACGGAAAGAGAGAGAGAGAAAGGGGGGGTGGTTGGAGAGAGAGAGATAGAGAGAAAGAGGGGACAAAACTATTGCAACAGAAAGAGAGGGGGGAGGGGGGGTGGAGAGAGAGAGAGAGAGAGAGAGACAGAGAGAGAGTGATGGTATGGTAGGGTAAGGGACAGGAACTATAGCTATGCCTCAATTAAACATCACCAATCTTGATGTGGTGCTCATTTTAATAATCTGAAGAATTATGAATATTCATTAAGTGTTCTGCTGTCTTCCCTCAATCACTCTGTCCACTCTCCATCCCTCCATCTCCCACCCAAAGAAACGAACAAAAAACAAACCAAGTAGAAGCGACCGAGAGACCGATTCAACACACCTGCTGCTGAAAATATAAGATTATTAGAGACATCCACAGACGGACCTATTCACACCAGAGCCAGAATCGTCCCGGCGAACAGGGAACACAAGGCTCTCTCTCGAGGTAAACGTTCTTTCAGCAACATTAACAGAATGAAGTTCTCAAAACATTAGCACACAAATATTATTTATTCATACATCGTGCATCGTGCATCACACATTGTTTCATAACGCTCTGAGAACGGTTTATTAACGTATTGGGAACGCGAGAAAATCGCTCTTAGAGCATATTTTTGTTAGCTGGGTAGACACTAATAAACTAAATTTATAATTTATTTTAGGAATGTGATCAACGAGTTATTATAAACCAGACAGATATTTTTGTATAATGAATATTATAGACAAGACCGGAAGGCCTTTGAGGGGTAGAGCAGGGCAGAGAGAGAAGGAAATCAAAATAAACGCGCTGTGCGTTCAGGTGCATCCCGTAAAACTTCAAATAATAGCCGAGTCCCAAATAGACGCCTGTCTCTTTTACACGCCTGGTGTGGCTGCAGGGTTGGGTAAATAACAGGTCCGTTAGATAGTCCGCAAAGCAAATTTTTGTCCCGCCAAAGCCTTTTTTAATCGGTGAGTGATGTAGAATAGCGGCCGCGTACGCGCACTCTCACGTCTTCAAACAACACGCGCGCTGTCTTGCTCTCTCTCCCTCGCACATTAATCAAAATCAATTGACACGATAGTAAACGGTTGGAAGACCGCAGTTTCAGGTGGTGCATTCAGACATTTTTAGAGATGAACAACATCTCAATAGTAAATTATAAAGGCCTGTCTCATATAGACGCCTGTCTCAAATACAAGCCGGTGCAGTTCGAGGATTTGGGAAAATAAAAGCCCGGGCTACTATTCGAAGTTTTACGGTAGTTGTTCTCCACTCTTCTGAGCTATGCCCATTATTGTGTGATAGTACTCTTACGTAGCTTCCTCGACAGGTGTAGGGCGTATTATATTGGTCCTATGAGCTCAGCCATTGGCTCTCTGTGAGCCTCCTTGGCTTCTCCGAGCGATGTTAGGCCTCCTCCCGCTAGAGAGAGTTATCTTTATTGAGGCCTCTGCTCCCAGAGCTCGGCTAGGATCACGACTGAGAGTTGCAGGGTCTCTTGAGCTTCCTTGCAAGATTTCCTGTGTGCGGGGTGTTGTAAGGTCTCGTCTTGATTTAGACAGTTGTCGCACTGAGCCCTCCACTCTTAGAGCTGGGCTAATGTTTGCTAAGCTGTTATGCTCTCTGTGAGCCTCCTTGGCTACTGCGAGTGATGTCCTCCCGCTAGAGAGAGTAATCTTTATTGAGGCCTCGAGCTTGTCTAGGCAGAAGGGTAGTACACTAGGTTGTTAGGCCCTCGAGGTGCCTCCTCGGGCACTGTCCTTGGTGTGGAGTGTTGCTAGGCCTCTCATCATGAGAGTTGTTGTTTATCCAGTCTGAGGAGTTTGTGGTCCAGTTAGACTGAGTTCTTTAGCTTGGTTCTTAGCCCTTTCTGAGCTTGCTCGGTATTGCTTGGGCTAGGGCAGGGGTGCCCAACCCTGCTCCTGCCGATCGACTGTCCCGCACAGTTCATCTACAACCCTAATCAAACACATCTGCCTTTAATATTCAAGTGATCCTGAAGACCTTAATTGGTTGCTTCATGTGTGTTTGATTAGGGTTGGAGATAAACTGATTGGCAGGAGCAGGGTTGGGCACCCCTGGGCTAGGGCATTGCTAGGCCTCTTGTTTGAGGCCTCTACTCTTCAGCGCTGTCTGAACAGAAGTTCTGGTTGTTAGGCTCCTTGAACGCTGGCCTGAGTATGAATGTTTTTAGGCTTCCTCTCTATAGAGTCATCGTGTTGAGGCGTCCGTTCTTGAGAAGCTCTGGTCTATGAGTGCTGGTGCACCTTAGAGACGAGGACTCCGCCAATACGGCATATCAGATTCATACCACTCCATTTCAGAATAGCGCCAATAATATCCGTTAAAATCTCATTTACAACCAGGCTTTTTATATCGAGTAGGTGCTTATCACCTAGCATATTTTACTCTGAATTTGTGTTTATTTGTATGCATACTATTATTGTATTTTGTTTTCTATGTATCATTAGTATTATGTTTAAGTTCTTTGTACAACACTTTGGGTATCTGTTGGTGTATTAAATTGTGCTTTATAAATAAATAAAGAAGGGCACTCATCTCTTCAGTATTGAGTTCCACATAGCGCCCCCTAGAGGACGCAGCACGAGTTCCCCCTTTATTATTTATATGGATTTTTTAGGCTGTATACCCGGAAACGATTCTGAAGGGAAAACGCAAAAGTGGTGTTGCGTCTTTACTTTTTATTCTGCGTTTAGACGAGTGTTTTGTGTGGGAAATCCGCGTGCAAATGGTGACACAAAAGTGTGTGAAATTCAATGTAGTATGTACTTCAGGCGGCTAGGAGTGCATACTACAACAACACCAAGTCAACGCGTCTGCGTACAACCTTCACTGTCAAGCAGACTTTTGCGTTTCTACCGTTTGCACGGGAACGCGGCGGTGGGGCGTTTTTAAGATTTCCACTCTGGAGGGTGGTTTCACTTTTTTTGCGTGTTTAAGCCTCAAAAACGCCGTCGCCGTGTAAATGAAAGGCACATCCGATAAAATATTTTTACGTTTTCACCCGCGGGCGTTCTCGTGTAAACAGGGCCTTAGTATGTAGGAGTTTTCAATTTTAGTGATTTCATTTAAATTTTAGTTTAATTTTATTGAGCATTTTGTTGTTTTATTAGTTTTTGTTTTGTTTTTTAAAATATATATATATATATATATATATATATATATATATATATATATATGTGCATATATAGTTTTGATAATTTTCTCAGTTTTAGTGTAGTTATTTTCAGTTTTAAATAAGCCAAGACATAAAACATATTCAATCTAATATATTGAAATTATTATTGAAAGTATAATTGAAAGTTTTTAAGAATATACAGTATATTTTATAATATTTCAGTAAACATGCACACATTTCAATAAACATATCGTTTTTATATAGTTTTAGTTTTGGTTTTAGTTAATGATAATAACGCTGATTGTGCAAAACAACTCAAAGCATGTGAAAGACCGCAGCGTAATTCACTTTCAATCAGTTATGATGAATTTCCATGAGAATTTCC